>NW_027465496.1:0-25245 GCF_043290135.1 Rhipicephalus microplus | reverse complement strand
CACCCGACAAGGCGACCTTGCCTTCGTCTCTTTCTGCATGTTGCTTTTGAATACGAATGAATTTCGTAGCCAGGCTATGTCAAGCGTCTGTCGGGATCCGTCCACCGCCTCTCCAATAGCAACAACTGCGGGTGCGCGCTTTCCTAGGAACTCAAATTTAAACCGGCACGTTTCCAAGTTTGCACATACTGAGTAAAATGCACCCCTCGACATACTCTCCTCTCTGCCAATGGTGTTCAGATAAAGCCACTCTGTACAAGGTCACATGGGAGTGTCAGGCCATTACAGCCTTACAGCCAGTAAAAATGCAACAGCGGTGCGATGGGAAGAGCTGCTGGCCAGCGAGAACCTGGAATATCAGTTGAGTCTGACCAACTGGGCCCGCAGAGCGGCTGCTGCAAGCGGAGCCCTAAACTAAGCCCCCCCCCCCCCACCGCAAGACAAGCATCTCTTACTACTCGGAGCTTCTTCACAGAAAATTTCCTGTAAATAAATAAATAAATACGCTTTCACCACCTTCATCACTAGGAACTCCAGCCCCCACCATGTCACGCTTCGGTGTCAGCAGATGTCAGCAACAGCTGCGGCACACGTGCTTATCCTCGCTCCTAGCAACAGAAGCCCCCACCTCCTCTACTTGCACGTGACTTGCCATCGCCTCAATGCAGTGCGTTTGAAATGCATTTGTAGCGTTTGTGCGGCCAGCGTTTGCGTTGTGTTTGTGTTGATAAGACGCTGACATTATGGTCGTCAGGTACAATGACAAGTGCAGTGCATCGCCGCTCTTTCTTTCGCCGTTCACCCTCTTTGCTCCCTGCGCCTCACTTTCCCATCCACTCGCGCCTCACTTTCGACCGTTCGCAGCCTGGGCGCCTCTCAAGAATATCCGGAAATGTGTGCCCGAGACGCCGCTGTGAAACGCCGATGCCAAGCTGAGAACGCTATTTGTTTTGTTCGCTTCGTAGTAATTTCAATCCTTCATGCAAGGTACCAGAGCTGGATACGCATACTGCGTTTCTCGCGACAGAAAAACGCCACGTGCGGCAAAAAGCGCTATTGGCTGCACGGTGTAAGAAAAAAAGTATCAGCTTTGCCACAAACGCAAAGCAATGAACGCGATAGCATGAAATAGGAAGGTCACACGCAAAATGGCAAGCAGATAGAAACGTGCCTCTCGTGTTGCCCGCACAAATAACGAAAGAAACGTAGTCACAGGTACAGATTAACACGAATAGGCGTCTCAGTTGTTACTTTGCTGTGTTTGAAACGCACGCTCTCTTCTACCAACGGAGACTGTGCCATTGCAGCGACCTTTTTGCACCCGGTAACCACAACAGAATTGTTCCGCTGAAGGCCAAGGGCCCCCTAGAAGTACGATCTTCCCCACTGCAAGTTGTGGGCGCGCGAGTGGGTGTGTACCTATCCTCTCCGCGGGGCAAAGTCGGCGCGGGAAATGAGAGCACGCGCTGACACGGCGTGACAACGTTGCGACACGCGCTCATTGCGTTACTTTGCTGGAAATACTGAAAACACGATAGTTCCCCCCTGAGATGCCCGTCCCCAGCGGTAAGTGGTAGATATAAATAGCTTGCCGTTTGAACGTTCATAGACGCACTTCTTCGTGTTTCAGTGGTCAACGCCTCACATTCACGTCTGTGAGTTTCCACGTTGGAATCCACTCACCGGAGTCTTTTTCTAGATTTTTTTCGCTTTCTTGCGTTTTCATATACATAGATACGTGTACATATACGGTAAGTGACAGTGACGCCGACGTCGACGCTGGCGGGGAAATCTAGGTAAGAGTGTCCATATAAGTGCTATCGCAATAAAAAAAGCAATGTTCTTCTAACGCTGGCTTTTCACGTCCTAAATGTAATAATCTGGATAGAAAATTATTTAAAGCATCGTCGCCAATGTGTTGTTTTGAATGGAAAAGCATCCAGGTATGTTGACGTGACATCAGGTGTGCCACAGGGCTCTGTTTTAGGTCCTTTGTTGTTTTTAATTTATATCAATGATATTTCGGTTGGTATCTCATCGTCTATCCGGCTTTTTGCCGATAACTGTATAGTCTACCGGAAAATTAAGAGTGAGCAGGATTCCTCCCAACTTCAAAATGACTTGGTGCGTATTCATGACTGGTGTACAACGTGGAAAATGTCTTTAAATTTTAATAAGTGCATTAACCTTTGTTTTTAAAGAAGACAAAGAAGATTGAATTGAGATATTGTATAAATGGTGTGCCAGTTACCACGAAGACAACTTACAAATACATTGGTGTGTTCTTTTCTTCTGACTGTTCATGGAATGTACATGTTGATTATGTTGTCGCGAAAGCTACGAGGGTGTTAAATTTTATTCAGCGTAACTTAACTTTAACGATCGTCGCTTCGCGACTTAAAGAATGTGCGTATTTGACGCATGTACGACCAGTCTTAGAGTACACCTGCGCTGTGTGGGATCCGGCGCAGGTATATCTTAGTGATACGATAGAAAAAATACAGAACAGGGCGGCAAGGTTCGTCCTGGGACGGTATCAATGGCGGGAAAGCTCTACCGCTATGAAACAAGAATTGAATTGGGAGCTGCTTTCATCGCGTAGAAGAAAATTGCGATTAAAACTTTTATATCTAATATTTAATAATAAAATTGCAGTCAATAGGGATATGTATTTACAGACGCCGTTTTATTTGTCAAATCGAATTGATCATCCTTTTAAACTGAGGAAATACCGTCCCAGGACTGGAATTTTTGCAAATTCTTTTTTTTTTGTCAGAACAATACATGAGTGGAATGGGCTCACAAGTGTACAAGTGTCTGCTGTAAATGAAAATTTGTTTTTTTTTCGAATCTGTAACCCCCCTGCTATAACGCCTTCGGGCGCTGCAGGTATACTTCGAATAAAGAATAAAGAATAAACGCAATTGTGGACGCTACGCAATGTATTCGCATTTCCTCACGATTCTCTTCGGGGAGGTGCGGGCCTTTTTTTTGTAATGCTGTTTTGTTCTCTCTTTTGCAATGTGGACACATGCAGCAAGAGCCCAGCAAAAGTTTCCTACCATCGCTTCTTTTTAACCGTGTTTTAGACATGTAAACGTTGTCTCCTCGCTGTCTTTTTTTTTGTCAAAGTGCGATTCCACAACTATTTATTGCCTGGACTGTAGAGAATATAAGAGATAGTAATACTTCATTAGAGCCCGAGCTAATCAGATGCGGAGGTCACCCTGTCCTACTCTGCAGCTCCCACGTCGCACCGACAGGTCCCACACGAGAGACCATAGGCTGGCGGCCAGGGTTTGGTCTTGAAGGTACTGACGGCACAGCAGCACATCCTACTCAGTTTTATTGTTTCACACTGCCAAATAATGTGTGCTAGCGTAGTGACCTTTTATATAGAAGTCACTGCCGCACGAGAACTGAAATAAACTTGTTTTAGAAAGGCATGCCTGAACCACCAGCATATTGCAGATAAAGTCAGGTAACATTATCACACATGTTGGAATCCATTCAAAATCGTGCAGCTCTTTTCATTTTGGCTAACTACCATCGTTCAGCTAGTGTCACTCAAATGAAGGCATCTCTAAACCTCAACCCACTAGTTACCCGCCGAAAGCGCACTCGCATTTGTGTGTTTCATAAAATATTCTATCATAATCCGAAACTCCGTTCCCGTTTAATCCAAGCTGCTCCCTTCATTTCTCTTCGCCGTAATCACCAACAAAAAGTCACAGTCCCCCATTGCAACACAGTAACATATGCCCAATCATATCTCCCAAGAACTTGTAATGAATGGAATTCCCTGCCTGCATCAATAACAAGCATCAATGAACCCATTCACTTTAAGAATGTCCTTAAAACAATGATTACCTGATTACCCCCTGTATGTTTGTTGAACAGTATATTTGTATTGCTTTTTGCCTTCACCATGTAATAAACATAAAATTAGTGTTATCATTTGCTTTATTATGATGTGAGTTGTTAGCAGTAATATTCTTTGTACCCCAATTAGTGACAACATTTTTATGCCATTTGCTTTGTATTGCTTGTTTTTTTCATTGTTGGGCATGCCCTTCCCCTCTGAAATGTACTGTGTACCCTGAGGGTAAAATAAATAAATAAATAAATAAAAAGAGCACACGATTTATCAGCGCTACTGAAAACATACCTGTACAGGCATCGATGATTGAACGTATGATACCTGTAGTTGTGCCCAAGAAAAGGGTACGAATATTCGATAATACCATCACTTTCACAAGAGATGCGGGGGGGAGAGGGAGATCTTACAGCACGTGTTAGGCGGTGTCATAGGAGACGTAAAAATGCTTAGGCTATCCGTCAAAAACTTAGAAAACCGTGAACCTGCTGCCCATAAGGGCTTATCATGACCTTATTGGCTTTTGCTAAAGGTGTTTCGCTGGCGTAAACAAAGTAGAATAGAACCAGAGCCTGCCACAGACCATGCGAGAATGTCCTAACTATATCGCTAGAACTCCGGTGGGAGAGCGGACCTTTCATCGATCGTGCTCGGCAGGTTAACTAGACACACTGGCTGCGTGGCCTGTTTTTGTCGCTGGGAGCTGGTGGTAAGTAGTGACACCAAGTGATTTTTTGAGGACACCTCACGTTTTTCCATCAAACTTTAAGAGCTTTGCTCTTAAAAAAACATGATTGAACCCTCTTTGCTAGGAATCTGTGTGACACGACTGTGAAACGTGTATTCAAAAGGAAGTTCAGTATGTAATGTTGTTTCGTCGAGAGGGTGAAAGACTCAATTTTACCGCAACAAATTGTTATATTAAGGCAAGAAAAGCAAACACTTCAAAATTTGCAGTGTGCACACGGAGAAGGGGTGCACAAAATGAGTACACACATGACGAGCCCACTCTCAACGCCACTGTTCGGCACTTGAATCGTGCTGCTCAAGCACAAAAAAAGACGCATGCAAAAGTACACGCAGTACGAGTGCGAACCATGAAACTGGAAAAATTGTTTCTTCGTGCGTGAGCTTGGGGCTGTAAACTCTCTATATCACCCATCAATTCGCTTTCGACAGCGGCACCACATCCTACTAGAAATAAATTACCGAAAGAAAATTTATTTCCTGACGTCACCGGTGAGGTCCCAAAATAGAGGGAAAGAACGAAAAATTCAGAGGAAGAGGTTTTAGTGGAAGCCCTGCTTTTCCATTTCACATGCGAGCGGAATGCGCTCGTGCCTTTTTCAAGGACCACTGGCTGCTTGGGCGCTGTAGCCAATCGTAAATTCTGATAATCTATACATTGTCTTATTTTTTTCGTGTTTTCTAAAGAGATGAACTTGAGCTGGCTGATTTTGAAAAAAAAATGAAGTTTTTATAACACGTTTCCTTTAAAAAACAGACATATACGTAGTGCAAAGTGTCGATCTATAAAATCAGCTTTAACTTACGATTGACAAAAGACATACTGAGCATACGATGAACCCAGGATATCGGAACCAATGCGAATAATATTAACAGTCGCGAGTAGGGACGTCGTATTTGACTTATTCACGTTTGTTATGGCGACGTGCATACCTTTCTCAGAGAACTTGACCAAATGAGACTGAATTTCAGAGGCTCTGAGAGTCTTGAATTGATCAGAGGTTTCTCGAGAAAGAATGTCGCTTGAAATATTGTTTTGGCAATATGACTTGTCTTCGTTTGGGCAACAGCGTTGCCTTGACGAAGACAATTTCACTTGTCAAAACGTTGGCTCCATTGACATTCTCTGTATTATTTAAAAGCATTTATTCATTCGCAAGTATTTGAGGGACGCTATTAAAAGTAAGGCTCACACAAATTTCCAAACTGTGACTACGAGAATTTGACAAGCAGAAAGCAGCCTGAAAAACTTGACATCATTTTAACTACAGGCTCAAAGAAAAAGAAACGAAAACAATGTAACCGAGCCAACTCGAATGCAAGTCTTTCAAGAAACGCATTTTCATGGCAGGAGCTTGGCTTCCGTCTTCAATCATTAGTCAAGCGACGCTGCACTGCAGCCATTCTAGTCAGCGTTGCAGAAAGTTGTTTACTGATAAGCACTCATGCAAAATCAATACCTGCTCAAATATAACGTACAAACGCTTGTACTCTCTCGCCCGTTGCCTTTATGGAACGCTGAAAAACCTTCGCTGAACTAGAAATCTCCTGGTTAGCACACAGGAAAGCCACGGAAAACATGTCTTGCCCGATTGAGCCATCCTCGACGATTACATCATTGACGTGTTCGGAGTAGCTCACTGAGGTTTCTGTTCTCTGACCGCCGCAACTTGCTGTCTTTATTTTTCCCGTACTTGGCATGCCAAACCGAGCGAGATAACTGAGCGTGATCAAACTGCTAATATCGCTCAGTGAGGTCCGAGAAGTAGCGGAGGCAAGTGCTACAAACGCATGTCAATCTTCTCCGACACTTCGCCTGATTTAAAACTCATAATATAGCAGATTAGACAAGACTTATAAAGAGAAGAGAAGTTTTCTGCAGAGGTATATAACTTTTAGAAACGAGCGTGCATCTCCTACACGCAGTAGCCACCTCTCATTTTAGTCTTTGAAATGTCCCTTGATGGCGGTACTTGTAAATGATGAATTTACAAGTTCTGTTCTGTTCTGTTCTGTTCGGGCTGTCACGGTGGATGGACGGGTTTTTCGAGCGCTCCGGATCGACTGCGCGGATAAGTGTTTTTGCATGTTTTGAGCTTGTCTTTATAATTATAAGGCAGCGGTTGAATTCTTCGTAGCACTTATCTTATGGTACGGCTTTTTCGGGGGCCAGTCACCAGGTATTTATTAGTTAGTGCGGGTGTGTGTGTTTGAAATTTTTTTGTTGTTGTTTTTCTTTTGCCACCCCGTGGGGGAGGTGCGCGTACATTTAACACGCAAATTTTTGTAATAGAGCTTAGACTTTCTTTTTTTTCGTAGTGCACGGCTCGAGTTTAGTATTTATCGAGTATAGGGACAATCGGCGTCAGAAAGACATCGCTAAAAAGACTGTAAAGTGTTCAGGATGTGGAGTGGGTTTGAAAGTGGACCCGAGCGTAGAAGCGGATGGAGAAGAGGCTGACGCGAAGTGTAGGCAATGTGAGGTGGAGAGAAAAATGGAGAAAATGATGGTTGCCCAAAGTGAACTGCTGGTGAGAATTGATGAGCTCGAGACAGAGCAAGAGAAAACGAGGGCAAAGGGAGAAAGACTGAAGTCCGCCGAGGAAGCACTAGCGAAGCTGAACAAAGAAGCGGCCTACGGAGAGAACAGTAGAGAACCGGCAACCAGAACGGTGGAGAAGGAAGAGCAAGCAAGTTTGGAAAAAACAGGTTTAGCCGGTTCAACTGTCGCAAGGCCCAGCTTCAGCGAGGTAGTGGTGGGGCTGGGAGGGGACAAAGCAGCCGGCGTCACAGGTGCAAGTAGCCCCCAGGTGCAGGACGCTCCAGCTGAAAAGTCACAGCATGTCATAATCGCCAGGAACTCGAATATAAATCGATGCACAGAAAGAGAGGGTAAGTGGGTGACAAGAGGGTTGCAGTAGGGGCGTTCCCAGGGCGCAAGCTGGAAGCAGTTATGAGGCAAGCGAGCGCAAAACTCAAAACTACGGCTGATAGACGAAACCTCGTGATAATTTCAGGTGGTTTAAATGACGTCTTAAATGAAGATACAGCAGGAATAGCAGCCACACTGACGAAAGGCGTCGATGACATGCGCGCCACTTCTCCTAACGTACAGGTAGTGATATGCACGATACCGGAGGTACCGGTGCGTGATAGCAACCTGCAAAGAGCGGTTGTCAACGCAAACCAAGAGATATGGCGGATGAGTCGAAAGAAAGGGTTTGAGGTGGTGGAAATAAACAGAGAGGTGCATAGGTGGGGTGGTTTTCAACGGGACAGAATTCACTTCGATGGGCGGCTAGGTCATGAGGTGGGTTGGCGACTTGCAGGACGCGCAGTAGCTTTTTTGGGGGGCAAGCGAGCCCTTCGGGGTGCAGGATAGCTAGTAACGAGGAAAACAACCAGAGAGACTCTTCGACAGGTGTTATGGACAGATACGATTTCAAAGTGGCACCAATGTCTAAAATAGGTAGAGTCCGGGGCATAAATAGACGTAGCCACGAGCGCCGAGCCCATTCAGACATAGGGTATATTAACATGCAGGGTGGCAAGAACAGGCTGGAGTGGGTAGAAATAGAAAAACAACTAAGGGAAGAGTGGCCGATGGTATACGGTTTTGTAGAAACACATCTCAGGGACATGGAACAACCTCCGAACAATCTGGACTACGCGTGGGAATATTGTCATAGAACAGAAGGAAGCTGAAAGGAGGGTGGTATTGGGGCATTCATTCATCAAAGTACAGACTAGCAAAGGGCCAAGGAGGAGTGCAAGGAACATTTAGGGCTAAAAGGGAAAGTGGCAGGTCAAAGGACACTCCTTGGTTTCGTGTACTTGTGGACGGGAGCAAAGGCCAGAGAGGAAAACCAGGCAATGGTAGAGTGTATATCTAAGGACATTCAGGAGGTAGGAAAAGAGTGCGAGATAATTATACTAGGAGACATGAATGCGCACATAGAAGATATAGATGGGTATACCGACCCGAGAGGCAAAACGATCATGGATATGTGTGAAAGGCTTGATTTGATCATTTGCAACAGTACCGAGAAGTGTGAAGGGCAAATAACATGGGAGGTAGGAAGGCTGCAGTCGACGATAGATTATGCACTGATGTCACATAGGATGTATGATAAGCTCAGGGGAATGCACATTGATGAAGGTGGCTCCAGAAGTCTGGGTAGTGATCACAAACGTATCAAGCTAAGTTTTGGAAGAGCAGGGAAAGTGGAAAGGAGACAAGATGAGCAACTACAGGAAAATTTTTATCCAGAAAGGCAAATTGAAATAGCTACTAAACAAATTGAGAAAGTAATCACGGAGAATAATAATGCAGTGTGGACATACACAAATCTAATTAGACTGTTTGAGCTAGAGCTTGCTAAGACGCGTAACAAGTCACCCCGGAAAAGAAGACACAAACCCAAAAGTTGGTGGGATCAGGAAGTTAAGAGAGCAATAGCAAAACGTCAGGAAGCCTCTAGGAAACACAGACATGCTAAGCAGCTGGGTGAACCTACAGATGATGTTGAAAGAAAATGGGAAACCTTTCTAAGCTGTAGAAGTGTTGCATCCCTTCTGATATATGAAAAGATCAGAAGAAAGGGAGCTCAGTGGCTGGCAGAAGTACATAAAAAAATAGAAAGGCAGCTGCGAAATTTTGGAGCCATCTAAACTCCCTAAGAAATGAGACGAGCCTAGAGCAGAGTTTTATAACTACAGCCCAAGGTGCCAGGCTACAAGGGGACGAAGCTATTGAATATATAAGAACAAGGGTGACAGAAAAATTTCAACAAAGAAGTACTTTATGCACCACAATAGAAAAGGACGAATCAGGTGGCGCAATGGCTCCATTTTCACAACGAGAGTGGGAAAGGGCTGAGAAAAGGGTTCCTAGTAGTACATAAACAGGCCCAGATGACATTCCAATTAGGCTGATAAAGACATTAGGTCCGAAGTCTAAGCAGGCTTTGAGAGAGGCAGTGAGCAAAATAATAATCGATGGTGAAGTTCCCGATGGATAGAAACTTAGCAGGATGAGCATGATCTATATAGGAAAGGGGGACAAAGCTGACATAAACAACTACTGTCCTATAACAGTGACATCAGTGGTCTACAGGCTGGCAATGCAGATTATAAAAGAAAGACGGCAGGCATGGATAGAAGATGAGGGGGTGCTGGGGGAACTGCAGAATGGGTTTCGGAAACACAGGATGTTGGAAGACAATCTGTTCTCACTGACGCAGTGCATCAAAATAGCAGAAAAAGAACACATGACCCTGTGGCTAGCATTTTTGGATATCAAGGGAGCGTACGATAGCGTGGTTCAAGAGGAATTGTGGGGAATACTGGACACACCAAGCGTGGAACATGTAGTCACTAATCTTTTAAAGGGTATCTATAATGGTAACAAGGTAGTTATAAAGTGGGAAGAACAGGTATCCAAGTCTGCAGAGGTAAAACGGGGGCTTAGGCAGGGGTGCCCCCACTCACCCTGATTATTCATGATGTACCTAAAAGGATTAGAGGCAAAATTAGAAGGAAGTGGGCTGGGCTTCAACCTCTCTTTAGTCAAACAAGGAAAACTTATTGATCAGGCACTACCAGCTATAATGTACGCAGATGATATAGTGCTAATGGCCAATAACAAGGAAGATTTGCAGAGATTGATGGACATCTGCGCTAATGAGGAAGATAGGTTAGATTTTAGATTCAGTAAGGAAAAATCAGCAGTCATGATTTTCAATGACAACGAAGGTAGTGAGCTTAGGATACAGGAGGTCACGCTTGAGATAACAGATAAATACAAATATCTGGGCGTATAGATAAGCAATGGGACCGAGTACCTGAGGGAACACGAGATATATATCTGGGCGTATAGATAAGCAATGGGACCGAGTACCTGAGGGAACACGAGATATACGTGACGACTAAAGGTAACAGGAATGCAGCAGTGATGAAAAATAGGGAACTGTGGAATTACAATAGGTATGATGTTGTGAGAGAAATATGGAAAGGGGTCATGGTTCCTGGGCTGACGCTCGACAATTCGGACTTGTACATGAGATCAGAAATTCAAGCAAGACTAGAAATTAAGCAACGTGGAATAGGTAGGCTTGCCTTAGGAGCTCAGGAAAATACACACCAAATCAGGGAGTACAAGGTGATATGGGATGGACATCATTTGAGGGCAGGGAAGCTAGCAGCAAGATAAAATTTGAGAAGCGATGGAGAGAAATGAAGGAGGAGCGTTGAACTAGGAGGGTTTTCAGCAACTTGTACATGAAGAATGTCGATAAAAAATGGAGGAAGCGAACCAGGAAGTTGACTGGTAAATACTTAGAAAACAGCAGGTGGCCAAACCAAAAAGAACTATCGGTTAAGAAGAAAGTGAAGGAAACAGAGACAGACATGTGGAAAATGGGCATGATTAAGAAGTCCGCACTAGAGATCTATCCAACTTTTAAGCAGGAAATTGCCAAGGAAAGGATCTATGATAATACTCGAGGTAGTTCTCTACTGTTTGAGGCAAGGACGGGAGTACTGCGAACCAAAACATTTCGGGCCAAATACGAAGGGGTAGACACAGTATGCAGTGCGTGTGGAGAGGAAGAAGAAACTGCCGAACACTTGATAATGTTCTGTAAAGGGCTTCACCCTGTAGTTCAGGATGATGGCGCAGAGTTTTTCAAAGCACTGGGGTTTAGGGACCAGGAGAGCAAAATAGACTTGAAGCAAGTAGACTTAACTAGAAGGAGGTTATCTGATTGGTGGCTAAAGTCAAGGCACGAGTGAAAATTAAACTCTTCACTGCAAAGTACAAATCCTCAAACTCACTTTTTAAGAAAAAAAATAAATATAGTTTTGGTTTCATTAAGTATTACGGCTTGGTGGCGCTAGCCACCGCCCGATCTAAAGGGTACAGCCATATCCATCCATTTATCCATCCATCCGAATATATATTAAAGATGTGATAGGGCGCTACTGGAAGTGTTCACTAGATGAACGGGTGGACGTACAGACTGACAGACAGAAGGCAGACGACAGGCAGACAGATACACAGACAGACGGACAGACGGACGGACAGACAGACAGACAGACAGACAGACAGATGGACGAACAGACAGACAGACGGACGGACAGACGGACGGACAGACGGACGGATGGACAGACAAACGCATAGACAGACAGACTGGTGGACGAACGGACGCGGCCAGCGGATGATTCATGGTTTACCGGTAAACCCTTCGAAGCTTGGCTTCACTCATTATATTCACTCCTAGGATGTGCTGTGGTTTTTTTTTACTTGGAGAAACTTAGGAAAGCCAATGAGTATACGAACATTCACATCAACCTCACTCTGTTCAAACAGATCTTAGGATGCCCGGCAACCACTACGAGCGTGCATGTTCTTTGAAACCAAAACTAGCGTAGAGGTTCTGGGGCTTACGAGAGCAGCGCGATCCTTTTTTAAACGCAGCCGCTGGGCCAACCCAAGTGACCTTTCAACACTCTTTAACCACTGTAACTTCAAATCATACTTGTGGTGGAAGCACAAGATTGAAAACAACCCTAATAACCACATATGCTTCCACGCACAAGTGACCATGCCCTGGGCAGGCACGCGCGCACCGCAGCAAACTTTTGAGTGTGCCTTCTGCGTCACCTTCGCGCCAACTCACTGAAGGTTCATGACGACAACTCGTTGAACTTGCCGAGCTCTCGCGAGCGCCAACATCATAAGTTGTATATACATCACTGCGGTTAGCACGCTGAAGAAAGTAGCTTTGGCATGAGTGGTTTGGTGTCACGTGCCACAGAGAGAATTCTTATTTAGGACTACAGGCATCGAATCTGTTTCTTCTAGTTTTGTTTTTACTCTACTATTTATAACTTTGGCATCATATACACGACAAAAATACGTTGGTCTAGGCTTGGTGGTCCCCGGCATGAAACACTGTTAAAAAAACGCTAGGCCGGCGCGGAAGAAGCAGCACGGTCACAGCCAAAGCTAGAAGAGCATCCCTACAGAGCCTTTTCTAAATATTCATTTGGTAACTGCTGCAAGCACACTTGCTTGATGCCCACTACGGCATTATTATAAAAATTTATGGTTGTAGGCCGCAATCATTATGCTATATTTTCTCAATTTCTAAGTAGCGATGTATCCGCTAAACTTTGCCGAAGTATTTTATGCCAATTGTTCATGCAGTGTAGCTGACGACGATAAGAAATTATGCCTGAAGTGTATGTGCGCCACAGTAATAGGTGAACAAAAACAACCTTTTGTAATGGGTTTTAGCATTGTACGACTGACTCGTTACGCTGTTCGCATTGCGTGACGACTGGTTGATCTTTCGCTGCTCTGAAGCGCATTATAAGTCATAATAACGCGATTGCTTTCCCGCCATCAAGCCTGCCTAAGTTTGCCAACAAGCCCCATGCACCGGCGTAGCTCAGTGGTTGAATACTAGACTGGAATCCAGCAGCCCCGGCCTCGAGCCCATATCATTGGTACTAGTTTTTTTTTCTAATTTCGCGCGACGTGGCCATGGAGACCGGTGACGGCGGCGGACAACTACGCCACTGCCTGAGACCCGAGTTGTCATCTTTGCGTTGAAATGCGCAGTGAGCAGGGGCGCCAGGGCGTGTCACAGGAGAGGTGTAATAGCTTTTGCTGTAAATTTTAAACGGCTTCGCACTACGGGTGGCAATCTCGGCGCGCAAGCTGTGCGGACTGTCGCCGTGGTAGGGCACGCTTAGTAAACATTGGGGCGGAAGGAATTTTCAGCAGACACCTGACGTTTTCCCTCGACCTTTATTAGCCTCGCCTAACTTCAGATTTTTTTTTCAGATACCATCAAGTAATATAAAGCTTTTTAGATACCACTCGGTAGCCTGAAAGTGAACAGAGATTTTGTAATAAATAAATCTTTATGCAGCAAGACAAACGCCAATACACAATATGAAGGCACTAATTTCTTCACCCCCCCCCCCAGAATCCTCATTGTCGAAGATTAGAAGAACAGTATATATATATATATATATATATATATATATATATATATATATATATCTTGAAATACAACGGTTCAGCTGACGCTTTATTCAAGCAACAGTAAGATGGCGCCGATGATGAAGAAGAACGGGGCGAAGACTGATGATGGTTATTGACAGATGATGAAGATGACGTCCATTGAATTCTTACAATAATTTCCCCCGTCGACGGAAGTGGCCAGCCTGGCCGCCTGGCCGCGAATTACACTGGGGAACGCATACAATAGGGCTTGAGACGCGAAACGTGCACAATCTCTGTCCCACGGCAGCGTTGGTCAGTGGAGACATGAACAGGTGTGACAAGGTAGTTCACCGGTGAGGTGTGTTCGACAACTTTGTAAGGGCCAAGATAGCGTGACTCAAGCTTCTCGCATAAGCCAGGCGTTCGCGCAGGAGTCACAGAAGTACATCGTCCCCAGGGCGGTAGAGAACGACGCGGTGAGTGGCTCGTAACGATGTTTGCGATCTTCTTGGCTAGCTTCGGTGTTTACACGGGCAAGACAACGACATCGAGCAACACAGGGCGGAAACTGGTCGCAAACGAATGGTGAAAAGTTGACGGGGCCAGAAAAGAATAAAACGTCGAGTGGTGATGTCGGTTGGCGTCCGTATACTAGGAAAAATGGAGAATAGCCTGTGGTTCGTTGAACTGACGTATTATATGCATATGTGACAAAGGGAGGTATGGCATCCCAATTGCGATGGTCCGGTCGGATATACATGGACAGCATGTCACACAGCGTGCGATGAAATCTTTCCGTTAAGCCATTGGTTTGCGGGTGACAGCTAGATGTTGTTTTATGAACTGTTTTTGATGCTTGAAGAACTTCACTGAGCGTGCTTGAAAGAAATGCCTTGCCCCGGTCGCTCAAAAGAACACGAGGGGCTCCGTGACGTAGGTTAATAGCATTCAAGAAGAAAGTTGCTACTTCCAAAGCAGTTCCTGAAGTGATCGAGGCCGTCTCATTGTACCGGGTCGAGTGATCAACGGCGGTGACGATCCATCTGTTGCCGTCTGATGTAGTTGGGAGGGGCCCGAAGAGGTCAATTCCGACAGCAGAGAACGGCTCTGATGGACAAGGAAGTGGTTGTAGGGTACCGACTGGACCAGTTGTGGGCCGCTTGCGTGTTGGCAAAGTGCGCACGAGGCGATATATTTAGCTACCGTCGTGGAAAGACCTGGCCAGAGGAATCGACTGTGTGATGCGCTCGTATATTTTGTAGTAACCCAAGTGTCCTGACGTCGGGTCGTCGTGGGAAGCGCGCAGAACTTCAGTGCGTATTGCGCGCGGTACGACGGGAACCCATCGGTGGCCTTCCGGGTGGAAAATGTGTCGATATAGCACATCGTCCTCCAGCTTGAATAATTGGAGTTGTTTTCGGAGCCTGGCATTAGGGGAAGATGTAGCGCCGGTAAGCCGACCGATGATGTCAGGGCAGTAAGAATCAGCTCGCTGGTGAGTAGTAAGTACTGACAGACGGGTGGATGAAGGTAGGGAAGAAATGGCTGATATCGACGAGGCGTCCTCCGTAGAGCCAATTTGACAAGGGGATGTGACGTGCGCCGAAAACTGCGGCAAAGGGCATCGTGACAAAGCGTCGGCATCTTGATGTTGTCTTCCAGTCTTGTAGATGACGTCAAAGTCATAGGATTGTAATCGGAGAATCCAGCGGCCAAGTCGTCCCGACAAGTTTTTGATTATAGACAACCAGCAAAGAGCATGGTGGTCTATCACAACAGTAAAATTTCGACCACGTAGGTACGGACGAAGTTTTTGGATGAACCAGACAACAGCCAAGCACTCTTGTTCGGTTATCGAGTACTTCTTCTCTGCAGAGTCCAGAGTGCGGCTTGCATACGCGATAACGTTCTCGCAAAAGGCATGGTCGCGCTGGAGGAGTACGGCGCCGAATCCTTGTCCACTAGCATCAGTGTGTAATATCGTAGGTGCCCTGTCATTGAAATAACCAAGCACCAGTGGGGATGTCAGTGCCTGCTTGAGTTCTTGAAATGAGGCTTCGCATTGATCATTCCAATCGAAGGAACTGGTAATGGCAAAGAGCTTGTGGAGAGGAGCGGCAATAGTGACAAAGTTGCGAATGAAGCGGCCAACGTACGATGCGAGTCCAAGGAAACTGCGTAGTTCTTTGGTGCGAAAGGGTCGCGTAAAGTTGAGCACTGCGGAAATTTTGTCAGGATCGGGCTGGATGCCATCTTTACTAACGAGATGTCCTAGACCTTTTATAGCTGTGTTGCCTAAATGGCATTTGTTTGTGTTTAGTAGTAGTCCAGCATTGGAGAGACATGTGAGCACTTGATCTAGGCGTTGCAGATGATCAGCAAAAGTGGAAGAAAACACGACTATATCATCGAGGTAGCATAGACAAGTTTTCCACTTGAGGCCACAAAGAACAGTGTCGACCATCCTATCAAATGTGGCGGGAGCATTACATAGGCCGAATAGCATTACGTTAAACTCGTAAAGATTGTCCGGTGTAGAAAAGGCGGTCTTTCCTTTGTCTGCTTCATCCATCGGTAATTGCCAATACCAGGACCGAAGGTAAAGAGTGGAGAAGTATTGGCGCCTTGCAATGAGTCAATTGCATCATCTATACGGGGCATCGGATATACATCCTATCGGGTAATCTTGTTGAGCGCGCGGTAATCAACACAAAATCTTACCGATCCATCTTTCTTTTGTACCAACACAACGGGTGATGACCAAGAACTGGTAGAGTGTCGTATGATGTTTCTTTTTAGCGTATCGGTCACGTTCTCCTCGATAATTTTGCGCTCGGCCAAGGAGACTCGGTAGGGACGACGGCGTACAACAGTCTGACCGTCAGTGTCGATGCGATGATGCGCAACTGTGGCCTGTCCTAGTGCAAAGTATTGGCGTTGAAGGAGGCCTGGTTTTTTTTAGCAAATTTAGCAACGCCTCACGTTGAGAAGCAGAAAGTTCAGGATTTATCCCGGGAGCAAATGAGGAGGAAGTAACAGACTGGTCCTGTTGTGGCTGAGCTGTCAAGGCGTCAAGAGAGACCAAAGATACCGGTTGGGTATCCACATAACTTGACACTGCAGAACGTTGGGGTAGGAGGACAGGCTCTGGCGTAGGGTTCAGGCCAAGGATTATCGCAGCACTGTCTTTGAACCGCACCACGCTGGAGGGGACTACTACGCCACGAGTTAGACAGTTGCTGGAAGGGGTGATAAGGACGTCACCATTGGCAATATTCGGAGAAGTGATGGTGATGAGTTGCTCCTGACCCGGAAGCAGTATGGATTCGGAAGCTGTGAAGAAACGCAATGATTTTTCGTCGACGCGTTCGCTGCAGTGATCGGTCTCGGTCATTTCGACTACACGAAGACGGCAAGAAATTAATGCAGATGCTGATGAGAGAAAGTCCCAACCTAAAATTAGTTCATGAGCACATGAAATTAAGACAGCGAAGGTGATGTGATGACGAATACCACCAATGAAGACACGCGCTGTACATTGTGCCGATGGTCTAATTATTGCTCCATTGGCCCCAATCAAAGATAATCCAAGGTAGGGTGTCTCCACTTTCCGCAATCCAGAACACAAGTCGGCACGCATAACTAAAATAGTTGCTCCCGTGTGCACCAAAATCAACACCCGCACACCTTGCACAGTTACCAATAACATGTTTGACGGTCGTTTAGGAGGACTTAAGTCATTTCGCCGCGATGAAGTTTTCTCTCCAAAAACTACACTGTTTAGTTTTCCAATCGCTGTGCAGCCAGTTGAGAGACAGGCCGAAGTGGTGAAACAGAGGGTCGGAGTGGCGAAGGGGAGCGTGGTTGGGATGCAGGTGTATTGTTGGTCGTGTTGGAAATGCGCACAGGAGACGGTGATCGGTGGTTGGAACGACTGTCGGCATAACGGTAGTAACCTCGAGCACATGTGTCGTCTCGTTCAAAAGCGGCATACCAACGACGTTCATCTTGCTGCCGACGTCGACAGACCCGGGAAATGTGTCCTCGAATTCCACAGTAGTAGCAAATAGGCCGGGGGGCCCGCCAGGAAGAATGGTAGGTTGGGTTCGTTGGAAAGGCGACTAGAGGTTCGAGATGTTCATGATCAGGCACAGGTGGTGGTACTTGAGACGGCGAGGGTTGCATTGAAGCGATCTGTGCATACGAAGCGGGTTCCCTACTGAAACGTTCCGTATGAAATCTTACGGAAAATATATGGACTCCGTAACATTTCCATATGCTAAATACAGAAAAATATAGAGTTTTATGGAAATATACGGAAGTTGTATGGCATTTACGGAAAGCTTCTTATGGAGTATAAGGAAGGATAAGAAAATTGCATGGCGTCTACGGAAAGCTTTGTATGGAGTATACGGAAAGGTAAGGAAAATGTATGGCATATATGGAAAGCTTTTTATGGAGTATATGGAAGGATAAGGAAAGATAAGGAAACTTATGGAGCATATGGAGAGTTCATGATGGAAGATATGGAAGGATAAGGAAAGTGTATGGAGTGTACAGAAGCTTTCATAAGGAAAATGCAGAATGTAAGGTCTTACGGAAGTATACAGATTTTGTAAGGTGCTTACGAAAATGAGCAATAGTGTATGAAAGGCATGTGGATTATTGCAAAAATGTGGAAACTCTACAGTTGTCACATTTTCAGCAGGAAATCCGAGCTCTATAAAGATATAAATGAATGCACAGTGACATATATAGTACAAAAGAATAACGCAGACTAGTCTGTGTCGTCAGTCACCGCTGTTCGCCCTTTTACAGAATGAATACAACTTCTGCAGATGACCAGGTGCTAAAATCTGTCACACGGAAAATGTGTCATTCACAAGGAATGACAATAACTGTCATTTTACTTGCATGCTGTCACACGAAAACAAATCAAGCAAAAAAGCATAACTTCAAGGGCACGTTTTTTGGTAGAAACAATAATAATGAGAACTAAATTCAATATGAATGAACTTGTCAATATTAATGAAATTGTTCTCATTAACACTGTCAAAGAGAAATGTCATTTTAAAATATCGACCATGAGCTTAGCTCTCCTGAGCACCGACAAAAGAAATGAAAATCTATGAAAACAAATTGCATGTAGCCTAAAAATAATTTTTTATTTATAGTATGTGCTCCTACAATATAAATACAGCCATACACAACTTGCCACAGCTTCACGACAGAAACGAGGTAGGGGCAGAGGGAGTGGTCAGAAAAATAATTAAGTATGAGAGCACAACTGATATGTACAAACACATAATGGTGCTTATCATTGGTGCACAGATGGTCGTGTATAGAGCTGGGTCGTTTTGAGATTTTCAAAAGCATTGTTTCATACCACCATGCAGATTACGCTTCAATTGTAGTGCTACATAAGACACAATTTATGGGCCAGCTTTATTGAACAAGAAGATTATAGGTTAAACAAATGCTTTAAAATATATCATATCATGGCTGCATGGACGCATACAAGCTATGTAAAGCGCAATAAAGTGAGGACGCATGAGCTTCTCTTGATGCTTCAGTTCTACATAGATGCTTCAACTGTGCTGCAAAGAAATTTAACCAATGTCAGTGTGTGCAACATTGTCCATTTTAAACTATCTATATGTATATATAAAATTCCTACTGCGAGTTAAGCTACGTAGCACTCCATAACTCTTCCTTTTATTAAAGGCAATTTTTCAGACAATCAACATTATTCACTTTCTGTCTCATGACTTCGTGCCCGAAATTCTGGGTTTGGCTCGATCACAATTGTGCAGCCCTTATTTCGGAGGAATCAAAAAACATCAACCAAAATATATTTTGGAACTCCTTCTCGGTGATATTGCCTTCCCTCAACTGCCACAGCTTGAGATGAGTCATATAGCAAGTCTCGCGCATACCTAGGGCCTACCCTTGAAGAAACTGGTCCAGCTGTGAAATGCTCAGTTTTTTCTCAAATAAATTTTTTGGTTTTAGTTTTCTCAATTTCCGAGTCTCTTCACAATCAAGCAGACCCAATGTTCCCCTTAGTCCTTAATTTTGTTATATTATGAAATAAATGAAAAAATGAATAATGAAAATAAAAATATTAATAACTGTTGCGCAAAAAACACAGTCCCACATACGTACTTGAACGCAATATTGCTTTTATTTTGTTTTAGAACCTAAGGCATTGGAAAAGATAGCAGTACAATAAAAAGGCTGAAAAAAAACAAAAAAAATTAAACTTGGCGGGAAAACCTGCGCCGCTCAGTTGTGCTCGCGTACGTGAACCGACTGCGTTAGCTTGCTAAGCTATTCGCGCTGAAGGCAGCGTCAGTTTAAGTTATGTATATAAATTTGCTTTTTACACGCTATGTGTTGGCATATTTATGTACGATATGCGATCGTATCTATTGTTGTGTGCATATGTTTTGGGATTGTATATACGTCACATGCTCTTCGCATGTCTTTCAACTATAGATTGCTGCCCCGCCGCGGATGAAAACAAGTATTTTTACACCCACACACAAGCTTGAGCAGTTGAAGGTTGTTTCCCGGGGCTCTCTTCCGATTGAGTCGGCCACCACAGGGAATTAGAGTGATACGCCATTAATCCCTGCATCTAGCTGTATATCATTTAGTAGCTCTATCGCTTGATGACAAATCGAGCGCGGGGCGCGACGCTATTGCACACGACCATGCCTCGCGTAGTGGGGACATCAGCTGATTGCGCCGGCCGGCTTGCTTAGATTTGCTTCAGAGCAAAAAAATGTCATACCTTGAAAGATTGCGTACTGCACTATGTCAAAATGTTACTGCTTTGTAGCCAACCTGTGATTCATTGAGAATTGATAACTCTCATATCACTACTGTAGAGCTTTGCGTCTGTGACACGCACCGAACGTGAAACGGCACTACGTCTGTCGTAGAAGCAGTAGGAGGCTGTCGTCTGCTAGAACAAAAACAAAACAAAGACCTGCGAAAATATTCATAAGTTGTAACTTGTTTTTTGAATAACCGTTTATCACTTTTAAAGTTATTTTGCCAGAAAACATACAATTTTTTTAGTTTATAGCAGCGACTGATGTTTTTTTTTATTTTCCTCACACAGATATCCAAGTCAAATCCATTCACAGCTAAAGCCACATGTTGTTTGTCTTCTTTGTTTCTGTGGGCATGCCGTTTGGTTGCGTCTCTCATGTGTTCGCGCTGCTACACACGAGAGCACGAATTGTTAAATTTACGCAAGGAAGCGCCGTTCCTCGTTTGTGTGTTGTGCTAAGATTGCGCCCTACTCCCGCGGTTGTTCGAGTGCGGATCAAGTGCGAGTCGTCCAAGGAATCGGCGGGTTGGGCGGGCGCTCGAAGGACTCCGAGGTGACGGCTGACGCCTGTGGTCGCTTCCCTCAGGACAGTGTGAAAAAAACTAAAGGTAAGAGGGACACTTTTTTATGTAGACCAAGTATGCCACTCAGTGCAAGTGTGTGTTGCTGCGCTGCACTCGAACGAGGCGTCGTGAAACGGCAACCTTACGCGCCTTTGCGAGTGCGGTTGCCAATTCGCTTTGACAACGCTAACGCCAGCAGAGCTATGGCGCATCGGCGCGGCCTTACTGGATCTAATTCGAGACAACTGCGGCAAATGGCTTGTGTATGGTGATCGATTTTTTCATATGCGCAATGTAGTGAGGAAGACGCACACGGCGCTTGCTACGTTGTTGATTAAACGAAGCCTGCAGTGCCATTTGATGCAAAGCAGCATTTTGTTTACGTTCGCGGGCGATACAATTTGTAACATGGCTCGATTCACCTAGCCAACCGCCTAAGTGGGTTGATTAGCATACGTTCACGGTAGAGCGTTATTATGCCCCTAAACAGTGGCGTGTGCTTGTTGAAAGATATATTGTGTGTGCCTAGTGTAGAGAGAGAGAGGTGTTCGTGCAATCTGCATGTGTACCTGCAAGACGCCTTTGCTTGTAACTAATAATGTACCGGCCAGCACCTACATTGTACGCCTGACTTTGAAGAAAACTTGTATGCACAATGTGAGATTCTGTAATCTGCCAGAGTTGCTTTTTATAAAATAATACACTGCCAGCATGTTCAAAATATGTTTCGCTGCTGTGTTGCAGGGGTGCGGTCATTACGCTGTTGTGTACTTGCTGATGCAAGCACTTATTGTTTTGATGTGTTAATATTTCTCATCTAACTCATCAGGTGTTTGGCTGTTTCAGCACAAACAAGGCAAAGAGAGAAGGAAGACGGGTACTGACAGGACAAGTGCCGACTTTTGTTGGCAGGAGAATACCCATGCTGGTGTATTTATTGTGACAGCCTTTCTGTGTTGTTTTTTTGCCCAATTTATGCAACAACACAGTTGTCAGCAATATGAGAGAGAACACTGAAATTAGCTTTTAAAGATCATGGTGACTAAATGCCTAGTAACTCACAGCACAAAGTAACAACCAAAGACATCAGTATGATCAATATGGATGAGTACAGTCTTGCATCTAAAAAATACATTGTGCAAAATGTTGCCTAAGTAAGAAACCTCTCTATGTTTGCAAATAGTGTGACGTCACTTCGAGCCCCGTGCCAGCCATTCCCTCCCTCTGTGCAAGGGCTGGTTGGCAAAGAAGTTGTTTGTGACGTTCCTGATAGACCACTGAGATGTATGCGATTCTAAACCTGTAGCCTAATATATACGTAATCTTTTGTGCAGTTAAATCGCTGCATCTGACACCTACAACTTATTTGCATATCTACATTGCTCCGTTAGGACCTAACACACAAACTTGTTGTTTTCATTGTCACTTCATGAATATCGAGCGGTAAGGGTAATGAGTATATGTGAAACAAGAATCTCTGCTTATTACATGAAGAAATATGAGGCCTTCAATAAAACGAGTTACACCTTTATTGAGCTTGCGTACTCGTCGGGGCGATTCGAACATGCAGCTTCAGCAAATGGTATCTTCCAGCCCGGTGACCTTGCAATTTTTTTCTGCACACAGCGCAAACACCGAGATGTACCCACTCGCAGATGGTCGCGTCAAGTGCATATTTACCTTGACTAAAATGTCGAATCAAGTTTTTTCATCGACCGGTCCCTGCCATGAGTGCTAACGTCTTCGCAAACAAGACACATTGTTATTGACACTGCAATACCACACACAGTATTCTCAGTTGAACCGATATCCTCAATACCTTTCAATGGACACTACATGCCGCAATCAACAGCGCACATTTTTGAAGACTATGCCGCTGTTGCTCGCACAGGCCACCACGTGTGTTCACTTCTTCAAGATAAACAGACAGCGTGGCAAATATTTTACCACACAGTTTACCACACAGCTGGATGTTTGCTGACACATACTACAGCTAATGTCGACATTGTAACGTGAAGTGTAAGCTTTGAAAAATTAAAACTTGCCCCAAACACCGCACGACTGTACCGGGCTGAGCCACCAGCGGGAGTGTTTTCCAGCCACACCTTTTACATGTGCCAGTGACATCATGCTGAGACGTACCTCGGTAGGGGCCTATCGCTGCATACTTTATGTGAATGAGGGTCCTGTTAGGGAAAGCAGGCATTAGTGATTTCGTAACTTGTTCATGCCCAATTGGACCTTATTTGCACAAGTTGTCTGACTGATATTCAGGTGAACTTTTGTGTAATAAATTATACTGTTGGCAGTCTGCGCTTGCCACCTACTGTTGTTACTGGTGTTTCTTGTTGTTACTTAGCACTGCTCATTACTACCCACCTACAGAAACTAGCCTATCTTGCCGCTGTTTTGGACAAGATGCAGCTGGCAAGTGCGATAGTGTTCATAACTCTAAATTCTCGAGCAAAAATTATCGTTTCATATTCAGTTAGTTGCATTCATATCAGTACATTATAAGAAATCATTGATTAAACATGAATCCGTGTTCCTTTACATAATGCTCACAACTTTTATATCAAATTTATTGGTGTTTATAAAAAAACATGAGTTTTAGCTAAACTTCATGCTCTTTTCTCGAAGAGCTGACAAAACGCTATTGCATGCTTACTTGCCATGAATTGGACTGTGTTCGAAATACATTGCAATTCTTCACCGGAACGCCAGTACACTTCACATTGGGGGAACATTTATTAACCATGGATTGATTAATTAAGAACGGAAAGAAAGAAGCGGCAGGCCGGGATATTTGATATTGGCATCCGTTTTGCTACCCAGCGCATTATCATGCAAACTTCCTATAGAGTGGTTATGCGCCTTGCATGTGTGTCTGTAAACCAAGAACTTTGGGTAGAACTATATTTCTCTTACAAATGGTTGCAGGACTGTGGAGGCTGTAGGGCTGCTTAGGAATGGTAGAATCCCTGGACATGTGTTCAACCTTGCTGCATCAGCTCCTTGGTGTTTTCACGGCATCTTTACAGATGTGTTGGGTGAGTAAAGCAAGCAGGTTTCAACACAAGAAAAAGTATAATATGGCAGCACCTCTTGTGCGTGCCTTACATCCCAAGTATATCAAATATTTATCTTGCACCTTGTGGCCTGTAATTTTTAAAGAGACACTTCTTTTTGCTTTATATTTGAGTCTTGATGCTTCGACAGCAATGTATTTGGGTTTGACAGCAAGTGTTCTTGAACAAATAACTGATCTCAATAATGATAAAACACACTTCATACTTGGTCCTTAGCATAAGCTAGCACATACCTGTAGCAGATTCAATTATTCATTTTTTGCTGGGATGATAATGGGCAAGTACCAAAGACAAGTTTAGATTGGAGTGGTCGGTGACGTCTGTTTAGGCTCTGCCATATTGCTTTGCAACCAGAGTTACTTGTGGCCACATATACAATGAAGCCACGTGACGTGGATTCTAAATGAGATTACCATATCACATTTCACTGCATTTTAGTATGTGCCAAACAAATGCAGATATCATTAGCTTGCCACTATAAAGGGATCCTAAACCAACACAAGGTTGAAATTTAGTCGTGGTGTTGCAGCTGTGTATGACTCTACAATGGATGCATAGCCGTGATAATTTGTCTATATGTTGTCGCAATAGTAATGTTACACACATTGTACGATACAAAAGAGGTCCTCGCTTATTTCGCTTTTTTTCGCTATGCTTCTTTCTTGTCTCTTCTTGCCATGTGCTCCTCCTCACTGTACAAGAAGCAAGGACAGTGGGCACACAAACACGTATTTAAAAAAAATGTTGTTAGGTGAGCACTGAGAAGCTGAACACTTCCAAAAGGCTCAAAGAGGTAAAGGTATTGTTTCTAGCTACTTTTTGGGCACCCATACCTAGTTGTGCTGCTGCAGTTAAAAAATAAGTTAAATGTTAAAATTAATTGGAGATGGTTTGGCACACATAATTGCAGTTACATACAGAACTAGGTTTCAATGAGTAAGCAAAATCTGTTCACTCTAAATCAATCCGACAACATTACCCAGTAAAATAAAGGGATGTTATAGAAAGTAATGTCAATTCAATTGTCAAAAAACGTTGCCAAGTTACGTTTTTGTTCACTTTTCTTTTCACAATTTTGTTAAAGTTACTTTTGATAATATCCCCTATAGTTT
>NW_027465495.1:12500-25247 GCF_043290135.1 Rhipicephalus microplus | reverse complement strand
TGACGCGGTTTCGTGCCGCCCCGGCAGACGCGGTTTTTTGCCGCCCCGGCAGACGCGTTTTTTTTTTCTTTCGCCCCGGCTGACGCAGTTTTCGCGCCGCCCCGGCAGACGCGGTTTTCGCGCCGCCCCGGCAGACGCGGTTTTTTGCGCCGCCCCGGCTGACGCAGTTCGGACTTGGCACTTTTTGGCTGAGCCTGGCTGGCGGCCCACTCACTCGATCGCCATGTCTGTTTGCCACAGTTTTCCCGGTGGTGCCGCACCCGGGCTCGCCCCGGCTGACGCAGTTTTCGCGCCGCCCCGGCTGACGCGGTTTCGTGCCGCCCCGGCAGACGCGGTTTTTTGCGCCGCCCCGGCTGACGCGGTTTTTTGCCGCCCCGGCTGACGCAGTTCGGACTTGGCACTTTTCGGCTGTGCCTGGCTGGCGGCCCACTCACTCGATCGCCATGTCTGTTTGCCACAGTTTTCCCGGTGGTGCCGCACCCGGGCTCGCCCCGGCAGACGCGTTTTTTTTTTTTCTTTCGCCCCGGCTGACGCAGTTTTCGCGCCGCCCCGGCTGACGCGGTTTCGTGCCGCCCCGGCAGACGCGGTTTTTTGCGCCGCCCCGGCTGACGCGGTTTTTGCCGCCCCGGCTGACGCAGTTCGGACTTAGCACTTTTTGGCTGAGCCTGGCTGGTGGCCCACTCACTCGATCGCCATGTCTGTTAGCCACAGTTTTCCCGGTGGTGCCGCACCCGGGCTCGCCCCGGCTGACGCAGTTTTCGCGCCGCCCCGGCTGACGCGGTTTCGTGCCGCCCCGGCAGACGCGGTTTTCGCGCCGCCCCGGCTGACGCGGTTTTTGCCGCCCCGGCTGACGCAGTTCGGACTTAGCACTTTTCGGCTGTGCCTGGCTGGCGGCCCACTCACTCGATCGCCATGTCTGTTTGCCACAGTTTTCCCGGTGGTGCCGCACCCGGGCTCGCCCCGGCTGACGCAGTTTTCGCGCCGCCCCGGCTGACGCGGTTTCGTGCCGCCCCGGCAGACGCGGTTTTCGCGCCGCCCCGGCTGACGCGGTTTCGTGCCGCCCCGGCAGACGCGGTTTTTTGCCGCCCCAGCTGACGCAGTTCGGACTTAGCACTTTTTGGCTGAGCCTTGCTGGCGGCCCACTCACTCGATCGCCATGTCTGTTTGCCACAGTTTTCCCGGTGGTGCCGCACCCGGGCTCGCCCCGGCAGACGCGTTTTTTTTTTTCTTTCGCCCCGGCTGACGCAGTTTTCGCGCCGCCCCGGCAGACGCGGTTTTCGCGCCGCCCCGGCAGACGCGGTTTTTTGCGCCGCCCCGGCTGACGCGGTTTTTTGCCGCCCCGGCTGACGCAGTTCGGACTTGGCACTTTTTGGCTGAGCCTGGCTGGCGGCCCACTCACTCGATCGCCATGTCTGTTTGCCACAGTTTTCCCGGTGGTGCCGCACCCGGGCTCGCCCCGGCTGACGCAGTTTTCGCGCCGCCCCGGCAGACGCGGTTTCGTGCCGCCCCGGCAGACGCGGTTTTTTGCGCCGCCCCGGCTGACGCGGTTTTTTGCCGCCCCGGCTGACACGGTTCGGACTTTGCACTTTTCGGCTGTGCCTGGCTGGCGGCCCACTCACTCGATCGCCATGTCTGTTTGCCACAGTTTTCCCGGTGGTGCCGCACCCGGGCTCGCCCCGGCAGACGCGTTTTTTTTTTTTTTTTCTTTCGCCCCGGCTGACGCAGTTTTCGCGCCGCCCCGGCTGACGCGGTTTCGTGCCGCCCCGGCAGACGCGGTTTTTTGCGCCGCCCCGGCTGACGTGGTTTTTGCCGCCCCGGCTGACGCAGTTCGGACTTTGCACTTTTTGGCTGAGCCTGGCTGGCGGCCCACTCACTCGATCGCCATGTCTGTTTGCCACAGTTTTCCCGGTGGTGCCGCACCCGGGCTCGCCCCGGCAGACGCGTTTTTTTTTTTTCCTTCGCCCCGGCAGACGTGGTTCCCCCCCCACCCCCCCTCCGTCTTTCTTTTTGTTTTTTTTTTTCGCCGCGGCTGAAGTGGATTTTTCGGTGCCTCGACGCCCCGGTAGTCGCGGTTTTTCCGTTTCCGCACGGCCCCGGCTGACGCTGCTCGGTCACAGTCGCCTTTTGTGGTGATTGCAGACTTCTTGAGCGCGGGTGTTTTTTTTTTTTGTTGTTGTTGTTGTTTTATTACGCATTCGCTCCAGCAGACGCTGTTTAGACTTTTTGTTTCCTCTTTTATCCTGCGACGAGGTGACGAGGTTTATTCGGTGCCCCGCCGCCCCGGCTGAAGTGATTTTTCCTGTCCCGTGCCGCCCCGGCTGACGCGGTTGGGACTTCGCGTTTGTTCGGCCGCCACGGGTTTTGGCGCACTCGCTCGGTTGCTTGTTGTTGCCACTTGTTGCGAACCCAGGTTTCTTGAGCGAGCGCGGGCGTTTTTTCTTCCTTTCTTTCTTTGTTCTATGTGTTAGCGAATCGGCCTTTAATATCACACGAGGACTCACAACCAACAATTTTCAGTTTGAAGTGTAAAAAATCTGCAGGTGTTGACGTAACTGACTTGCCCCGTACCCTTGAGTACATCCATGAAGTTCTCGTAGTACTACTAAATCGCATTATTCCAAGTGGAGAAATTCCCATAAACTTGCAAACCTCTACACGAAAATCGGTGCGCGTGATAAAGTTGAAAATTATCGTCCGATATCAAATGTGCCTTCTATAACACAAATTCTAGGAAAAAAAAAAAAAAAAACACTTGTTCGCCGTTTTCTGCGCCGTGACTGGCAGCACTCCGGCGAAGCGAAACGGGGTCGATTCGAGCACGATATCGGCGTCTTTCGACGTGCTCGCCGGCGACCGTCGCACGAGTACGTCGCACGAGCGCGTCTGCCGGGGCGCCGTTTGCGAAGCCGACGCAAAAGTGGGAACCGCCGCTCGGATGATCGCCGCTTTCGGCAGAGTGAGTGTTGGCACTCCGGGGAAGCGAAACAGCGTGAATGCGCCCACGAAATCGGCGTATTTTGAAGTGCCCGCCGGCGACCGTCGCACGAGTACGGTAAACCGCGTCAGCCGGGGCGTAGTTCGGGACGCCGACGAAAAAGTGGGAAGCGCAACTCGGATCTTCGCCGTTTTTGCAGGAGTGAGTGGCGGCCCTCCTGCGAGACCAAGAAGCATCGATTCGTGCACGAATTCGGCGCCTTTCGACGTGATCGCCGGCGACCGTCGCTCGAGTAGGGCAAACCGCGTCTGCCGGGGCGGGCTTCGGGACGCCGATGCGAAAGTGGGAAACGCTGCTCGGATGTTCGCCGTTTTTGGCCGAGTGAGTGCTGGCACACGGGCGAAGCCAAACGGGGCCGATTACGGCACGATATCGGCGTCTTTCGACGTGCCCGCCGGCGACCGTCGCACGAGTACGGTAAACCGCGTCAGCCCGGGCGGAGTTCGGGACGCCGATGCGAAAGTGGAGAACGCCGCTCGGATCTTCGCCGTTTTTGGAGGAGTGAGTGGCGGCACTCCGGAGAAGCCAGGGAGCGCCAATTAGCGCACGATATCGGCGTCTTTCGACGCGCTCGCCGGCGACCGTCGCACGAGTAGGGCAAACCGCGTCTGCCGGGGCGGGGTTTACGACGCCGACGCAAAAGTGGGAACCGCCGCTCGGATGTTGGCCGTTTTTGGCAGAGTGAGTGCTGGCACTCCGGCGACGCGAAAGAGCGCGAATGCGCCCACGAAAGTGGCGTATTTGGACGTGCGTGACGGCGACCGCTGCAGGAGTACGAAAAACCACGTCAGCCGGGGCGAGCGACACACGGCGGTCTGGGTGCTTATCGCTGCTATTATAGGGGCACCCCGGCAGACGCAGAAAAAAAAAAAAAAATTTTCGACCTTCTTTTTTGCTGGTCGAGCTCGGGTAACCCAGGTCGCAATGGGAGCCGCGCACGAAAGCGGCGTCGCGAGACGCGTTCGCGGTCGCTAGTCGCACGAGCTCGGCAACCGCGTCAGCCGGCGCGGAGTTCGGGATGCCGACGGCTAAGTGGGTACCGCTGCTCGGATGTTCGCCGTTTTTGGCCGAGTGAGTGCTGGCACTCCGGTGAAGCCAAGGAGCGCCAATTCGTGCACGATATCGGCGTCTTTCGACGTGCCCGCCGGCCACCGCCGCACGAGTACGGCAAACCGCGTCTGCCGGGGCGGGGTTCGCGACGCGTACGCAATAGTGGGAACCGTCGCTCGGATGTTCGTCGTCTTTGGCCGAGCGAGTGCTGGCACTCCGGCGAAGCGAAACGGGGCCGATTCGGGCACGATATCGGCGTATTTCGACGTGCTCGCCGGCGACCGTCGCACGAGTACGGCAAAGCGCGTCTGCCGGGGCGAGGTTTGCGACGCCGACGAAAAAGTGGGAAGCGCCGCTCGGATCTTCGCCGTTTTTGCAGGAGTGAGTGGCGGCCCTCCTGCGAGACCAAGAAGCATCGACTCGCGCACGATATCGGTGTCTTTCGACGTGCCCGCCGGCCACCGCCGCACGAGTACGGCAAACCGCGTATGCCGGGGCGGGGTTGGCGACGCCGACGCAAAAGTGGGAACCGCCACTAGGATGTTCGCCGTTTTTGGCAGAGTGAGTGCTGGCACTCCGGCGAAGCGAAAGAGCGCGAATGCGCCCACGAAAGTGGCGTGTTTGGACGTGCTTGACGACGACCACCGCAGGAAAACGAAAAACCACGTCAGCCGGGGCGAGCGACCCATGGCGGTCTGGGTGCTTATCGCTGCTATTATAGGGGCACCCCGGCAGACGCAAAAAAAAAAAAAAAATTTTTTTCGACATTCTTTTTTGCTCGTCGACCTCGGGTGACCCAGGTCGCAGTGGGAGCCGCGCACGAAAGCGGCGTCGCGAGACGGCTTCGCGGTCGCTAGTCGCACGAGCTCGGCAACCGCGTCTGCCGGGGCGGAGTTCGGGACGCCGACGGCTAAGTGGGAACCGCCGCTCGGATGTTCGCCGTTTGTGGCCGAGTGAGTGCTGGCACTCCGGCGAAGCCAAACGGGGCCGATTCCGGCACGATATCGGCGTCTTTCTACGTGCTCGCCGGCGACCGTCGCACGAGTACGGCAAAGTGCGTCTGCCGGGGCGGGGTTTGCGACGCGTACGCAATAGTGAGAACCGTCGCTCGGATGTTCGTCGTCTTTCGCCGAGCCAGTGCTGGCAATCCGGCGAAGCCGAACGGAGCCGATTCGGGCACGATATCGGCGTCTTTCCACGTGCTCGCCGGCGACCGTCGCACGAGTACGGTAAACCGCGTCAGCCGGGGCGGAGTTCGGGACGCCGATGCGAAAGTGGGAAGCGCCGCTCGGATCTTCGCCGTTTTTGGAGGAGTCAGTGGCGGCACTCCGGTGAAGCCAAGGTGCGCCAATTCGCGCACGATATCGGCGTCTTTCGACGTGCCCGCCGGCCACCGTCGCACGAGTACGGCAAACCTCGTCTGCCGGGGCGGGGTTTGCGACGCCGACGCAAAAGTGGGAACCGCCGCTCGGATGTTCGCCGTTTTTGGCAGAGTGAGTGCTGGCACTCCGGCGAAGCGAAAGAGCGCGAATGCGCCCACGAAAGTGGCGTGTTTGGACGTGCTTGACGACGACCACCGCAGGAAAACGAAAAACCACGTCAGCCGGGGCGAGCGACCCATGGCGGTCTGGGTGCTTATCGCTGCTATTATAGGGGCACCCCGGCAGACGCAAAAAAAAAAAAAATTTTTTTCGACATTCTTTTTTGCTCGTCGACCTCGGGTGACCCAGGTCGCAGTGGGAGCCGCGCACGAAAGCGGCGTCGCGAGACGGCTTCGCGGTCGCTAGTCGCACGAGCTCGGCAACCGCGTCTGCCGGGGCGGAGTTCGGGACGCCGACGGCTAAGTGGGAACCGCCGCTCGGATGTTCGCCGTTTGTGGCCGAGTGAGTGCTGGCACTCCGGCGAAGCCAAACGGGGCCGATTCCGGCACGATATCGGCGTCTTTCTACGTGCTCGCCGGCGACCGTCGCACGAGTACGGCAAAGTGCGTCTGCCGGGGCGGGGTTTGCGACGCGTACGCAATAGTGAGAACCGTCGCTCGGATGTTCGTCGTCTTTCGCCGAGCCAGTGCTGGCACTCCGGCGAAGCCGAACGGAGCCGATTCGGGCACGATATCGGCGTCTTTCCACGTGCTCGCCGGCGACCGTCGCACGAGTACGGTAAACCGCGTCAGCCGGGGCGGAGTTCGGGACGCCGATGCGAAAGTGGGAAGCGCCGCTCGGATCTTCGCCGTTTTTGGAGGAGTCAGTGGCGGCACTCCGGTGAAGCCAAGGTGCGCCAATTCGCGCACGATATCGGCGTCTTTCGACGTGCCCGCCGGCCACCGTCGCACGAGTACGGCAAACCTCGTCTGCCGGGGCGGGGTTTGCGACGCCGACGCAAAAGTGGGAACCGCCGCTCGGATGTTCGCCGTTTTTGGCAGAGTGAGTGCTGGCACTCCGGCGAAGCGAAAGAGCGTGAATGCGCCCACGAAAGTAGCGTATTTGGACGTGCTTGACGGCGACCGCCGCAGGAGTACGAAAAACCACGTCAGCCGGGGCGAGCGACCCACGGCGGTCTGGGTGCTTATCGCTGCTATTATAGGGGCACCCCGGCAGACGCAGAAAGAAAAAAAAAAATGGGGACATGGCGTGCGTCACCGTGCGGCTTCGCAGCGTTGCCGAAGTCGCCGAGCCCTTCGACTGAGCCGAACGGCGGACAGGGAACGTTGGTCGGCCGTTCTAACCTGTCGGTGCCACGCCGAGACGTCGTTAAGGAAAACCGCGTCGTGGGCCTCTACGACGCCGTCGAGTCGTTGTACGTTTGGTGTCCAGCGTGTCGGCGGCGAGTAGCGGACACGTCGTTCACGACTTCGGTCTTTCGCAGTCGACGCGAACTTGCGGAGAGTCGTGGTGCCTCACGTTTTCGGCAGAAACCGCGGCGGAATTTTCCCGTGCGTGCGCGCACGACCTCGGTGCTGTGCCGTCAGCGTAGTGTTGCACAAACTCGTGGCCTACCCAAGGTGCGGTACGTTTGCGGCCGTATCCTCGGTGGGAATTTCGTGAGTAGGGTCGCAAATTCTACGACCTCGGCGGGTTTGAGAGCGACGTAGACTTGTGGCACGCTCAACATGCCACACGTTTCGGGGCACACCCGCGGTGAAATTTTCTCGAGTACGCTCGTATTAGGGCCCAAGGAGGTCTGGGTACTTATCGCTGCTATTATGTGGGGGTTCTCGTGAGCGGCGTACGCGAAAGCGACCGGGTGTCTGATATGCGGCGGGCTTCGGCCTCGTCAAGCGTGTCCTCGGGTCTGCTCCAGGGGAATCCACGGCAGTCGTCTGCAGCCTCATCCGCTTGATGCGTTAGGGGCTGGTTGTCGGACGGTGCCGTTTTACCACGATATCGAGGTGTGTTCCGTGTCGTCCTCGGGCGATTCAGATGCGAAAGCGCCGAAGACGCGGGCGTGACCCGTCGTCTGGCGGCTTTGCAGTCTCGGCTCCGTTGCTAGTTCCGGCCGGTCCACCGACAGTGCAGCGGGCTTGGGCAACCCGCACGGCGCGACCGAGTCGATGCAACGAAAAAGAGCGAGCATGAACGTGCTTCTTGCCGCACGGCTCCCACTCGTCTTTCGGGAAGGTTGTGCCGTAGCGAGCTCGAACGCCGTCATCTCGGAGTGCAAAATAAGCGTGTTGGGGCGCCTGAAGGTGGCCTCCGCCGCACACAGACTGCGTCCGGCCCGCCGAGGGCGAGGACGGACGCGCAGTCGAACGATTACCTGGTTGATCCTGCCAGTAATCATATGCTTGTCTCAAAGATTAAGCCATGCATGTCTAAGTACATGCCGAAATAAGGCGAAACCGCGAATGGCTCATTAAATCAGTTATGGTTCCTTAGATCGTTTCTTCCTACTTGGATAACTGTGGCAATTCTAGAGCTAATACATGCAGTGAGCCTGGAGCCCTTTGGGTAACGGGTGCTTTTATTAGACCAAGATCGATCGGGTTTCGGCCCGTATTGTGTGGTGACTCTGGATAACTTTGTGCTGATCGCATGGCCACGAGCCGGCGACGTTTCTTTCAAGTGTCTGCCTTATCAACTTTCGATGGTAGGTTACTTGCTTACCATGGTTGTTACGGGTAACGGAGAATCAGGGTTCGATTCCGGAGAGGGAGCCTGAGAAACGGCTACCACATCCAAGGAAGGCAGCAGGCGCGCAAATTACCCACTCCCGGCACGGGGAGGTAGTGACGAAAAATAACAATACGGGACTCTTTTGAGGCCCCGTAATTGAAATGAGTACACTCTAAATCCTTTAACGAGGATCAATTGGAGGGCAAGTCTGGTGCCAGCAGCCGCGGTAATTCCAGCTCCAATAGCGTATACTAAAGCTGCTGCGGTTAAAAAGCTCGTAGTTGGATCTCAGTTCCAGACGAGTAGTGCATCTACCCGATGCGACGGCTCGGACTGAACATCATGCCGGTTCTTTCTTGGTGCACTTCATTGTGTGCCTCGAGATGGCCGGTGCTTTTACTTTGAAAAAATTAGAGTGCTCAACGCAGGCGAGTCGCCTGAATAAACTTGCATGGAATAATAGAACAAGACCTCGTTTCTGTTCTGTTGGTTTTTGGAATACGAGGTAATGATTAAAAGGGACGGACGGGGGCATTCGTATTGCGGCGCTAGAGGTGAAATTCTTGGACCGTCGCAAGACGAACTACTGCGAAAGCATTTGCCAAGAATGTTTTCATTGATCAAGAACGAAAGTCAGAGGTTCGAAGGCGATCAGATACCGCCCTAGTTCTGACCATAAACGATGCCAACCAGCGATCCGCCTGAGTTACTCAAATGACTCGGCGGGCAGCTTCCGGGAAACCAAAGTATTTGGGTTCCGGGGGAAGTATGGTTGCAAAGCTGAAACTTAAAGGAATTGACGGAAGGGCACCACCAGGAGTGGAGCCTGCGGCTTAATTTGACTCAACACGGGAAAACTTACCCGGCCCGGACACTGGGAGGATTGACAGATTGAGAGCTCTTTCTTGATTCGGTGGATGGTGGTGCATGGCCGTTCTTAGTTGGTGGAGCGATTTGTCTGGTTAATTCCGATAACGAACGAGACTCTAGCCTATTAAATAGGTGCGGGGTTCCCAGCACCTTACAACCTTCTTAGAGGGACAAGCGGCTCCTAGCCGCACGAAACAGAGCAATAACAGGTCTGTGATGCCCTTAGATGTCCGGGGCCGCACGCGCGCTACACTGAAGGAAGCAGCGTGTCTTTATCCCTGTCTGAAAAGACTGGGTAACCCGTGGAACTTCTTTCGTGATTGGGATAGGGGCTTGCAATTGTTCCCCTTGAACGAGGAATTCCCAGTAAGCGCGAGTCATAAGCTCGCGTTGATTACGTCCCTGCCCTTTGTACACACCGCCCGTCGCTACTACCGATTGAATGATTTAGTGAGGTCTTCGGACCGATGTCCGGCGCGGCCTTTCGGTTGCGCCGGTCTGTTGGAAAGATGACCAAACTTGATCATTTAGAGGAAGTAAAAGTCGTAACAAGGTTTCGGTAGGTGAACCTGCGGAAGGATCATTAACGGATTGTGAAGGGTGAGCGCCTCAGCTGCGTCTGCGCCCGACACTTTCTGCCGCTGACCCCGTTTGGACGCGGGGTCGGCTTTTCCCCACGGGGCTGCCTGAATGTGGAGCGGCACCCCGTGACAAATTGTTGCGCCCAGCGGACGCCAACACCGCGACCTTGGACGGTCGGCCAGGTGGCGGACGCGGGTACAAACGGCGCAACGCACTCATAGGTCGGCTTTCGACCCGCCACTGCACCGTGGCTCGAAGCGCTCGAAATGCGCGACCCGACCGCTGCGGGACCGCCTAGTACTGTAAACAGGAGCGGCGGAGCGCGAACGGCGAGTCGTGGTTACGTCGGTAGAAGGCGAGGCTGCGCGTTCCCGAAACGCCAGCCGAGTGCCCTCCCGACCGTTCGAGCGTGCAAGAACGAGACCCGACAATCGCGCGGCGACTGCCAAGTACGAGAGGAACGGCACAAGCGTCGGCGGTCGGTCAAGGAACTGGCGATGTGACGGGTCCGCTGTGCACCAGTGCATACCGTCCCGCCGTCCGCGGCAAGCGCCTCCGCGTCCTCGGGTGACGGAGGCTGCCGGTCGGTTCTTGCAGGCGAGGGATCTCGCTGGCACCGGTTCGCGTTGACGCGCGGCCGGTCATGGCACGGCGATGCGACGGCCGAGGTGCGCAGTACTCGATGGAGGAACCGCACGCTCCGATGACCGTCCCGCCCTCCGCGGCGTATGCGTACCGACCGTAATGGTTGCAGCAGCGCCGGCCGGCTTTTGAATTCGCCACACGAAACACGGTGCGAGATCGCGGTTAGGGGAGCGTCGACGTTGCCAGGCGTTTTGCTTGCTGCCGAGGGAAAGGCGGCACGGCCACGTCGCGCTCGTCGCGATTAGCGGGTCTGCGCGCTTTGGGAAGGTGCCGCAACGACTTGCCGAAAGAGGAAGCACGGAAGAACGAGGGACTTGGACGTCCCGACAATTGAACGCACTTGCGGCCAGGCCCTTGCTGGCTTCGTTCTTCCGCCTCGAGTAGGCTCGTACGCGGCTCCGGCGCCGAAAGTGGTCCTTGGCACCGACTTCGGTGGACGTGGGAAGTGCCGCGCAAGTACGGCGCGCCTGGCTCCACCTGTTGGCTAAAGTAGGCAGCCGGATCGGCATTTTGGTGTGCGGTGGCAAACCGTGGATGCGAAAAAAGCTTGTGCGATTTCGTGGAACAAAAAGCGGGGGTCCCCCTTTTTATGCGGAGGAGACCGACCCGCCCGCCGTGGTGAACCGCGACGCCACGGTAAAAACGGGAGAGGCTTGTCGATGGGACCGTGCATCCCGCGCTCCACGGAGGCCGGGAGGCGGCCGCCCGAGGAAATGTGTAGCCGTCGAGGCCCGCATCTGCGTGCACTCTTATCCAAATGGGTGTACCGCAGGCATTTTCTGGTTAGGCGGGCCAATGAGAGCGAGCACACAACGATACCTACGGGTCCGGCTTGGAGAACCGGCTTCGACGCCTCCCGAGTATTTATAGAGGGGTGGACCACGAAAGCACTCGCAAGTAGCGGAAGCGAAACGCCGTCCGAAACACACCGTTTGCTCGATTTGCGGCAGCCGAAAAAGGCGCGGCAGAGTTTTGGAGTCCAAGCGTGCGCTGAAAAGCGCCCTTCTTGGCCACTGTTTGGCCGAGTGCCAGAAACGTTTGGTTTTGACTGTACGGAATTGAACAAACACTTTTTCACGACTCTAAGCGGTGGATCACTCGGTTCTCGGGTCGATGAAGAACGCAGCCAGCTGCGAGACTTGGTGTGAATTGCAGGACACACTGAGCACTGATTCTTTGAACGCACATTGCGGCCTTGGGTCTTCCCTTGGCTTCGTCTGTCTGAGGGTCGGATCACATATCAAGAGAGCCTTCGGCGCACAAGGGAACGTGAGCCGTCGACTCGTTTTGACCGCGTCGGCAACACGGACAGCACGCTGAACACCTCACAGCGAGCGCCAACAGCGGCCACTCAAGGGCGAGACGGTGGCGACCGTCGTGCCAGAGCCCAACCGAAACGGGGGCGACCGACTGCATTGAGGATGTGGCACCTCGTTGAGACCGCCGCAGGACTTCGAGTCGGAAGGAAGCCTGCAGGGAAAGTGCGGTCGAGGTTGCGTACTCCTCTCTGCGACCGGGCGCGCAAGAGCTGCGAGAGCCACGGACGCGCAACTTTAACGCACGGTAAACACGAGGAGCGAAAGCCGGCCAGCAAAGCTTCTCCAGCCGTGCGCAAAGTGCGCGAGATCGCAGCCTTGCGTTGCGCTTGTTGCCCTCGAAGTAAGCAGGGTGTCCCGTAGACCGGGCGCTCGAACACGCTGCGGGGCCGTGCCTCCTCCAGGCTTTGCCGCGCGAACAGGGAACGTTCGCGCGCAAAGCGCAGGGAGGTGAGGAGGCTGCGCCCGACGTTTGCGGTTCGCTGCGTACGCGGTTGATGCGGAGAGCACGGCGCGACGACTTGCCGCGAAGCGGAAAAAGTCTCCCGCACGAGTTGGCGAAACGTTGGCGAAGCTTAAGGCGTTCTCGTCGTAGTCCGCCGTCGGTCTAAGTGCTTCGCAGTTCCCGTCCCGTTCAAAAAACTGGGCCACTCCAGTTGGGGCGGGGGCGACGCTACACGAGACGATGCCTCTCGCCAGGCTGCGTGGCTGCCCTTGCGGCGGCGGCGACTGGCCTCGGCGGTGTTTGGGCTTTCGACACGGTCGTTTATCACGCAACTGCTCGGACGACGCACGCGCGCAGCGGAATGCCGCTTGCCAGCCTTGTGAAGATGTGACCCTGTACAGGGTTGCGGGCGCACTTGGTAGGGCGTCGTACTCGGTTCGCGATGGGTTTACGAACGTGTCCCGTCACTTCCACGTCACACCGGTTGTGCGCCGCACGCGTGCAGCGGGGAAGCCGATTGCCAGCCTTGTGAAGAAGTGGCCCTGTACAGGGTTGCGGGCGCACTTGGTAGGGCGAGCGCACGCGGTCGTGCAGGAAGTTGATGGAAGCGAATGTATCCGCTGTCGACCTCAGATCAGGCGAGACAACCCGCTGAATTTAAGCATATCACTAAGCGGAGGAAAAGAAACCAACAGGGATTCCCCGAGTAGCTGCGAGCGAAACGGGACCGAG
>NW_027465495.1:0-7500 GCF_043290135.1 Rhipicephalus microplus | reverse complement strand
TTCAAAGTGTCGTAGCACGATGCACACTGCTGTTCGTGTGGAACAAACGTGACTACCGTGCTGTACGGTGGAGTTCTGTGCGCAAAAGCGGCGGGTGTGTTTCTAAGCACCACAGCGTTGTGTCAAAAAAGAGGTGCCTGAGAGAAACGCATGCGACTGCCGTGCTTTGCGGCATAGCACCGTGCGCAAAAACGGTGCGCATGCAAGAGGTGTCAGAGCTAGCGAACTTTTGCCACGAGCAACAGGTCACTAAAAGCCTATAGATGACGGTGTTGGAGGAAAAGAAAAATATCGAGAAAGCACTGCGGTGTGCCGTGCGTAGGGACGGGCGCGCGTGCCACATGCCGCCGAAATATGGGTGTCGGAGAAAACAGAGTGCCGCGCGTAACGAGGGGCGCGCGTGTTACAGAGAGATATGCCCAAACGCATGAAAGTGTACGCAGGTGTCCTAAGGCAGTTTTTTTTTTTTTTCCTCATTTTGATGTCGCCCCGGCTGACGTGGTTTTCGTTTTTCCGTGCCGCCCCGGCTGACGCGGTTTTCGTTTTTCCGTGCCGCCCCGGCTGACGCAGTTTTTGCGCCGCCCCGGCTGACGCGGTTTTCGCGCCGCCCCGGCTGACGCGGTTCCGACTTTGCACTTTTTGGCTCACCCCGGCTGGCGGCCCACTCACTCGATCGCCAGGTCTGTTTGCCCCGGTGGTTCCACCGCCAGGCTTAAGCGCGAACTTTTTTTGTTTGTTTTCTTTTGATTAAGCGCAAGCTTTTTTCTTTGTTTTCTTTTGATTAAGCGCGGGCTTTTTTCTTTGTTTTTTTTGCATTCGCCCCGGCAGACGCGGTTTTTGCGCCGCCCCGGCTGACGCGGTTTTTGCCGCCCCGGCTGACGCAGTTCGGACTTAGCACTTTTCGGCTGTGCCTGGCTGGCGGCCCACTCACTCGATCGCCATGTCTGTTTGCCACAGTTTTCCCGGTGGTGCCGCACCCGGGCTCGCCCCGGCTGACGCGGTTTCGTGCCGCCCCGGCAGACGCGGTTTTCGCGCCGCCCCGGCTGACGCGGTTTCGTGCCGCCCCGGCAGACGCGGTTTTTTGCCGCCCCGGCAGACGCGTTTTTTTTTTCTTTCGCCCCGGCTGACGCAGTTTTCGCGCCGCCCCGGCAGACGCGGTTTTCGCGCCGCCCCGGCAGACGCGGTTTTTTGCGCCGCCCCGGCTGACGCAGTTCGGACTTGGCACTTTTTGGCTGAGCCTGGCTGGCGGCCCACTCACTCGATCGCCATGTCTGTTTGCCACAGTTTTCCCGGTGGTGCCGCACCCGGGCTCGCCCCGGCTGACGCAGTTTTCGCGCCGCCCCGGCTGACGCGGTTTCGTGCCGCCCCGGCAGACGCGGTTTTTTGCGCCGCCCCGGCTGACGCGGTTTTTTGCCGCCCCGGCTGACGCAGTTCGGACTTGGCACTTTTCGGCTGTGCCTGGCTGGCGGCCCACTCACTCGATCGCCATGTCTGTTTGCCACAGTTTTCCCGGTGGTGCCGCACCCGGGCTCGCCCCGGCAGACGCGTTTTTTTTTTTCTTTCGCCCCGGCTGACGCAGTTTTCGCGCCGCCCCGGCTGACGCGGTTTCGTGCCGCCCCGGCAGACGCGGTTTTTTGCGCCGCCCCGGCTGACGCGGTTTTTGCCGCCCCGGCTGACGCAGTTCGGACTTAGCACTTTTTGGCTGAGCCTGGCTGGTGGCCCACTCACTCGATCGCCATGTCTGTTAGCCACAGTTTTCCCGGTGGTGCCGCACCCGGGCTCGCCCCGGCTGACGCAGTTTTCGCGCCGCCCCGGCTGACGCGGTTTCGTGCCGCCCCGGCAGACGCGGTTTTCGCGCCGCCCCGGCTGACGCGGTTTTTGCCGCCCCGGCTGACGCAGTTCGGACTTAGCACTTTTCGGCTGTGCCTGGCTGGCGGCCCACTCACTCGATCGCCATGTCTGTTTGCCACAGTTTTCCCGGTGGTGCCGCACCCGGGCTCGCCCCGGCTGACGCAGTTTTCGCGCCGCCCCGGCTGACGCGGTTTCGTGCCGCCCCGGCAGACGCGGTTTTCGCGCCGCCCCGGCTGACGCGGTTTCGTGCCGCCCCGGCAGACGCGGTTTTTTGCCGCCCCAGCTGACGCAGTTCGGACTTAGCACTTTTTGGCTGAGCCTTGCTGGCGGCCCACTCACTCGATCGCCATGTCTGTTTGCCACAGTTTTCCCGGTGGTGCCGCACCCGGGCTCGCCCCGGCAGACGCGTTTTTTTTTTTCTTTCGCCCCGGCTGACGCAGTTTTCGCGCCGCCCCGGCAGACGCGGTTTTCGCGCCGCCCCGGCAGACGCGGTTTTTTGCGCCGCCCCGGCTGACGCGGTTTTTTGCCGCCCCGGCTGACGCAGTTCGGACTTGGCACTTTTTGGCTGAGCCTGGCTGGCGGCCCACTCACTCGATCGCCATGTCTGTTTGCCACAGTTTTCCCGGTGGTGCCGCACCCGGGCTCGCCCCGGCTGACGCAGTTTTCGCGCCGCCCCGGCAGACGCGGTTTCGTGCCGCCCCGGCAGACGCGGTTTTTTGCGCCGCCCCGGCTGACGCGGTTTTTTGCCGCCCCGGCTGACACGGTTCGGACTTTGCACTTTTCGGCTGTGCCTGGCTGGCGGCCCACTCACTCGATCGCCATGTCTGTTTGCCACAGTTTTCCCGGTGGTGCCGCACCCGGGCTCGCCCCGGCAGACGCGTTTTTTTTTTTTTTTTCTTTCGCCCCGGCTGACGCAGTTTTCGCGCCGCCCCGGCTGACGCGGTTTCGTGCCGCCCCGGCAGACGCGGTTTTTTGCGCCGCCCCGGCTGACGTGGTTTTTGCCGCCCCGGCTGACGCAGTTCGGACTTTGCACTTTTTGGCTGAGCCTGGCTGGCGGCCCACTCACTCGATCGCCATGTCTGTTTGCCACAGTTTTCCCGGTGGTGCCGCACCCGGGCTCGCCCCGGCAGACGCGTTTTTTTTTTTTCCTTCGCCCCGGCAGACGTGGTTCCCCCCCCCCCCCTCCGTCTTTCTTTTTGTTTTTTTTTTTCGCCGCGGCTGAAGTGGATTTTTCGGTGCCTCGACGCCCCGGTAGTCGCGGTTTTTCCGTTTCCGCACGGCCCCGGCTGACGCTGCTCGGTCACAGTCGCCTTTTGTGGTGATTGCAGACTTCTTGAGCGCGGGTGTTTTTTTTTTTTGTTGTTGTTGTTGTTTTATTACGCATTCGCTCCAGCAGACGCTGTTTAGACTTTTTGTTTCCTCTTTTATCCTGCGACGAGGTGACGAGGTTTATTCGGTGCCCCGCCGCCCCGGCTGAAGTGATTTTTCCTGTCCCGTGCCGCCCCGGCTGACGCGGTTGGGACTTCGCGTTTGTTCGGCCGCCACGGGTTTTGGCGCACTCGCTCGGTTGCTTGTTGTTGCCACTTGTTGCGAACCCAGGTTTCTTGAGCGAGCGCGGGCGTTTTTTCTTCCTTTCTTTCTTTGTTCTATGTGTTAGCGAATCGGCCTTTAATATCACACGAGGACTCACAACCAACAATTTTCAGTTTGAAGTGTAAAAAATCTGCAGGTGTTGACGTAACTGACTTGCCCCGTACCCTTGAGTACATCCATGAAGTTCTCGTAGTACTACTAAATCGCATTATTCCAAGTGGAGAAATTCCCATAAACTTGCAAACCTCTACACGAAAATCGGTGCGCGTGATAAAGTTGAAAATTATCGTCCGATATCAAATGTGCCTTCTATAACACAAATTCTAGGAAAAAAAAAAAAAAAAACACTTGTTCGCCGTTTTCTGCGCCGTGACTGGCAGCACTCCGGCGAAGCGAAACGGGGTCGATTCGAGCACGATATCGGCGTCTTTCGACGTGCTCGCCGGCGACCGTCGCACGAGTACGTCGCACGAGCGCGTCTGCCGGGGCGCCGTTTGCGAAGCCGACGCAAAAGTGGGAACCGCCGCTCGGATGATCGCCGCTTTCGGCAGAGTGAGTGTTGGCACTCCGGGGAAGCGAAACAGCGTGAATGCGCCCACGAAATCGGCGTATTTTGAAGTGCCCGCCGGCGACCGTCGCACGAGTACGGTAAACCGCGTCAGCCGGGGCGTAGTTCGGGACGCCGACGAAAAAGTGGGAAGCGCAACTCGGATCTTCGCCGTTTTTGCAGGAGTGAGTGGCGGCCCTCCTGCGAGACCAAGAAGCATCGATTCGTGCACGAATTCGGCGCCTTTCGACGTGATCGCCGGCGACCGTCGCTCGAGTAGGGCAAACCGCGTCTGCCGGGGCGGGCTTCGGGACGCCGATGCGAAAGTGGGAAACGCTGCTCGGATGTTCGCCGTTTTTGGCCGAGTGAGTGCTGGCACACGGGCGAAGCCAAACGGGGCCGATTACGGCACGATATCGGCGTCTTTCGACGTGCCCGCCGGCGACCGTCGCACGAGTACGGTAAACCGCGTCAGCCCGGGCGGAGTTCGGGACGCCGATGCGAAAGTGGAGAACGCCGCTCGGATCTTCGCCGTTTTTGGAGGAGTGAGTGGCGGCACTCCGGAGAAGCCAGGGAGCGCCAATTAGCGCACGATATCGGCGTCTTTCGACGCGCTCGCCGGCGACCGTCGCACGAGTAGGGCAAACCGCGTCTGCCGGGGCGGGGTTTACGACGCCGACGCAAAAGTGGGAACCGCCGCTCGGATGTTGGCCGTTTTTGGCAGAGTGAGTGCTGGCACTCCGGCGACGCGAAAGAGCGCGAATGCGCCCACGAAAGTGGCGTATTTGGACGTGCGTGACGGCGACCGCTGCAGGAGTACGAAAAACCACGTCAGCCGGGGCGAGCGACACACGGCGGTCTGGGTGCTTATCGCTGCTATTATAGGGGCACCCCGGCAGACGCAGAAAAAAAAAAAAAAATTTTCGACCTTCTTTTTTGCTGGTCGAGCTCGGGTAACCCAGGTCGCAATGGGAGCCGCGCACGAAAGCGGCGTCGCGAGACGCGTTCGCGGTCGCTAGTCGCACGAGCTCGGCAACCGCGTCAGCCGGCGCGGAGTTCGGGATGCCGACGGCTAAGTGGGTACCGCTGCTCGGATGTTCGCCGTTTTTGGCCGAGTGAGTGCTGGCACTCCGGTGAAGCCAAGGAGCGCCAATTCGTGCACGATATCGGCGTCTTTCGACGTGCCCGCCGGCCACCGCCGCACGAGTACGGCAAACCGCGTCTGCCGGGGCGGGGTTCGCGACGCGTACGCAATAGTGGGAACCGTCGCTCGGATGTTCGTCGTCTTTGGCCGAGCGAGTGCTGGCACTCCGGCGAAGCGAAACGGGGCCGATTCGGGCACGATATCGGCGTATTTCGACGTGCTCGCCGGCGACCGTCGCACGAGTACGGCAAAGCGCGTCTGCCGGGGCGAGGTTTGCGACGCCGACGAAAAAGTGGGAAGCGCCGCTCGGATCTTCGCCGTTTTTGCAGGAGTGAGTGGCGGCCCTCCTGCGAGACCAAGAAGCATCGACTCGCGCACGATATCGGTGTCTTTCGACGTGCCCGCCGGCCACCGCCGCACGAGTACGGCAAACCGCGTATGCCGGGGCGGGGTTGGCGACGCCGACGCAAAAGTGGGAACCGCCACTAGGATGTTCGCCGTTTTTGGCAGAGTGAGTGCTGGCACTCCGGCGAAGCGAAAGAGCGCGAATGCGCCCACGAAAGTGGCGTGTTTGGACGTGCTTGACGACGACCACCGCAGGAAAACGAAAAACCACGTCAGCCGGGGCGAGCGACCCATGGCGGTCTGGGTGCTTATCGCTGCTATTATAGGGGCACCCCGGCAGACGCAAAAAAAAAAAAAAAATTTTTTTCGACATTCTTTTTTGCTCGTCGACCTCGGGTGACCCAGGTCGCAGTGGGAGCCGCGCACGAAAGCGGCGTCGCGAGACGGCTTCGCGGTCGCTAGTCGCACGAGCTCGGCAACCGCGTCTGCCGGGGCGGAGTTCGGGACGCCGACGGCTAAGTGGGAACCGCCGCTCGGATGTTCGCCGTTTGTGGCCGAGTGAGTGCTGGCACTCCGGCGAAGCCAAACGGGGCCGATTCCGGCACGATATCGGCGTCTTTCTACGTGCTCGCCGGCGACCGTCGCACGAGTACGGCAAAGTGCGTCTGCCGGGGCGGGGTTTGCGACGCGTACGCAATAGTGAGAACCGTCGCTCGGATGTTCGTCGTCTTTCGCCGAGCCAGTGCTGGCAATCCGGCGAAGCCGAACGGAGCCGATTCGGGCACGATATCGGCGTCTTTCCACGTGCTCGCCGGCGACCGTCGCACGAGTACGGTAAACCGCGTCAGCCGGGGCGGAGTTCGGGACGCCGATGCGAAAGTGGGAAGCGCCGCTCGGATCTTCGCCGTTTTTGGAGGAGTCAGTGGCGGCACTCCGGTGAAGCCAAGGTGCGCCAATTCGCGCACGATATCGGCGTCTTTCGACGTGCCCGCCGGCCACCGTCGCACGAGTACGGCAAACCTCGTCTGCCGGGGCGGGGTTTGCGACGCCGACGCAAAAGTGGGAACCGCCGCTCGGATGTTCGCCGTTTTTGGCAGAGTGAGTGCTGGCACTCCGGCGAAGCGAAAGAGCGCGAATGCGCCCACGAAAGTGGCGTGTTTGGACGTGCTTGACGACGACCACCGCAGGAAAACGAAAAACCACGTCAGCCGGGGCGAGCGACCCATGGCGGTCTGGGTGCTTATCGCTGCTATTATAGGGGCACCCCGGCAGACGCAAAAAAAAAAAAAATTTTTTTCGACATTCTTTTTTGCTCGTCGACCTCGGGTGACCCAGGTCGCAGTGGGAGCCGCGCACGAAAGCGGCGTCGCGAGACGGCTTCGCGGTCGCTAGTCGCACGAGCTCGGCAACCGCGTCTGCCGGGGCGGAGTTCGGGACGCCGACGGCTAAGTGGGAACCGCCGCTCGGATGTTCGCCGTTTGTGGCCGAGTGAGTGCTGGCACTCCGGCGAAGCCAAACGGGGCCGATTCCGGCACGATATCGGCGTCTTTCTACGTGCTCGCCGGCGACCGTCGCACGAGTACGGCAAAGTGCGTCTGCCGGGGCGGGGTTTGCGACGCGTACGCAATAGTGAGAACCGTCGCTCGGATGTTCGTCGTCTTTCGCCGAGCCAGTGCTGGCACTCCGGCGAAGCCGAACGGAGCCGATTCGGGCACGATATCGGCGTCTTTCCACGTGCTCGCCGGCGACCGTCGCACGAGTACGGTAAACCGCGTCAGCCGGGGCGGAGTTCGGGACGCCGATGCGAAAGTGGGAAGCGCCGCTCGGATCTTCGCCGTTTTTGGAGGAGTCAGTGGCGGCACTCCGGTGAAGCCAAGGTGCGCCAATTCGCGCACGATATCGGCGTCTTTCGACGTGCCCGCCGGCCACCGTCGCACGAGTACGGCAAACCTCGTCTGCCGGGGCGGGGTTTGCGACGCCGACGCAAAAGTGGGAACCGCCGCTCGGATGTTCGCCGTTT
>NW_027465494.1:0-25250 GCF_043290135.1 Rhipicephalus microplus | reverse complement strand
CAGTCTTTGCTCCACTCTCACCACCATCAGACATATCTTCAAAGCTATCATCGCAAAGAAAAAAGCAACACACCACTCCCGGGAGGGCTCAAAACTCCAACCTTTCGGTCAACAGCCGATCGCGCTAGCCCATTGCGCCACGGAGACAGTCTTGCTTATCTCTCACCACCATCAGAACATATCATCAAAGCTATCAGCCCAAAGAAAAAAAAGCACCCCACCACCAGCGGGGTGGGCTCGAACCTCAAACTTTTCGGTTAACAGCCGATCGCGCTGGCCAATTGCGCCACGAGAGACAGTTCCCTGCTCCACTCTCACCACAATTAGAACATATCTTCAAAGCTATCAGCACAAAGAAAAAAAAGCGCCGCACCACCACCGCCTGGGCTCGAACCTCCAACCTTCTGTTAACAGCAGATCGCGCTAGCCAATTGCGCAACGGAGACAATCGTGCTCCACTCTCACCACCTTCAGATCAAATCTTCAAAGCTATCAGCGCAAAGAAAAAAAAGCGCCGCACCACTACCGGGTGGGCTCGAACCTCCAACCTTCCCGGTTAACAGCCGATCGCGCAGGCCAATTTCGCCACGGAGACGGTCCTGCTCCACTCTCACCACCATCAGAACATATCTTCAAAGCTATCAGCCCACAGAAAAAAAAAGCGCCGCACAACCACCGGGTAGGCTCGAACCTCCAACTTTTCGGTTAACAGCCGATCGCGCTAGCCAGTTGCTCACGGAGACAGTCCTGCTCCACTCTCACCACCATAAGAACAATATCTTCAAAGCTATCAGCCCAAAGAAAAAAAAACGCTGCACCACCACCGCGTGGGCTCGAACCTCCAACCTTTCGGTTAACAGCCGATCGCGCTAGCCCGGTGCGCCACGGAGACAGTCTTGCTCCACTCTCACCACCATCAGAACATATCTTCAAAGCTATCAGCGCAAAGAAAAAAGCAACACATCACTCCCGGGAGGGCTCGAAACTCCAAGCTTTCGGTCAACAGCTGATCGCGCTAGCCCATTGCGCCACGGAGACAGTCTTGCTCCCCTCTCACCACCATCAGAACATATCTTCAAAGCTATCAGCCTAAAGAAAAAAAAGCACCGCACCACCACCGGGTGGGCTCGAACCTCCAAACTTTAGGTTAACAGCCGATCGCGCTAGCCAATTGCGCCACGGAGACAGTCGTGCTCCACTCTCACCACCATCAGAACATATTTTCAAAGCTATCAGCGCAAAAAAAAGCAAACACACACTCCCGGGAGGGCTCGAACCGTCCAACTTTTCGGTTAACAGCCGATCGCGCTGGCCACTTGCGCCACGGAGACAGTCCTTGCTCCACTCTCACCTTAATTAGAACATATCTTCAAAGCTATCAGCCCAAAGAAAAAAAAGCGGCCGCACCACCACCGGGTGCGATCAAACTTCCAACCTTTCGGTTAACAGCAGATCGCGCTAGCCAATTGCGCCACGGAGACAATCGTAGCTCCACCTTCACCACCATCAGAACATATCTTCAAAGCTATCAGCTCAAAGAAAAAAGCAACACACCCCACCCAGGAGGGCTCGAACCTCCAACATTTAGGTTAACAGCGATCGCGCTAGCCTATTGCGCCACGGAGACAGTCCTGCTCTACTCTCACCACCATAAGAACATATCTTCAAAGCTATCAGCCCAAAGAAAAAAAGCGCCGCACCACCGCCGGGTGGGCTCGAAACTCCAACCTTTCGGGTTACAGCCGATCGCGCTAGCCAATTGCGCCACGGAGACAGTCCTGCTCCACTCTCACCACCATCAGATCATATCTTCAAAGCTATCAGCCCAAACAAAAAAGCACCATACCACCACCGGGTGCGCTCGAACCTCCGACCTTTTGGTTAACAGCCGCTTGTGCTAGCCAATTGCGCCATAGAGACAGTCCTGCTCCACTCTCACCACCATCAGAACATATCTTCAAAGCTATCAGCCCAAAGAAAAAAAGCGCCGCACCACCACCGGGGTGGGCTCGAACTTCCAACCTTTCGGTTAACAGCTGATTGCGCTAGCCAATTGCGCCACGGAGACAGTCCTGCTTTACTCTCACCATCATCAGAACATATCTTCAAAGTTATCAGCGCAAAGAAAAAAGCAACACACCACTCCCGGGAGGGCTCGAAACTCCAACCTTTCCGGTCAACAGCCGATTGCGCTAGCCAATTGCGCCACGGAGACAGTCCTGCTCCACTCTCACCACCATCAGAACATATCTTCGAAGCTATCAGCCAAAGAAAAAAAAGCGCCATACCACCACCGGGTGGGCTCTAACCTCCGACCTTTTGGTTAACAGCAGATCGCGCTAGCCCATTGCGCCACGGAGACAGTCTTGCTCCTCTCTCCCCACCATCAGAACATATCTTCAAAGCTATCAGCCGAAACAAAAAAGCGCCACACCACCACCGGGTGGGCTCGAACCTCCGACCTTTCGGTTAACAGCCGATCGTGCTAGCCAATTGCGCCATGGAGGACAGTCCTGCTCCACTCTCCCCACCATCAGAACATATCTTCAAAGCTATCAGCCCAAAGAAAAAAAAGCGCCGCACCACCACGAGGTGGGTTTGAACCTCCAACGTTTCGGTTAACAGCCGATCACGCTAGCCAATTGCGCCACGGAGACAGTCCTGCTCCACTCTCACCACCATCAGAACATATCTTCAAAGCTATCAGCCACAGAAAAAAAAGCGCCACACAACCACCGGGTAGGCTCGAACCTCCAACTTTTCGGTTAACAGCCGATCGCGCTAGCCAATTGCACCACAGAGACAGTCCTGCTCCACTCTCACCACCATAAGGACATATCTTCAAAGCTATCAGCCCAAAGAAAAAAAAGCGCCGCACCACCACCGGGTGGGCTCGAACCTCCGACCTTTTGGTTAACAGGCCGATCGCGCTAGCTCGCCATCGCTCCAAGGAGACAGTCCTGCTCCACTTTCACCACCATAAAAACATATCTTCAAAGCTATCAGCCCAAAGAAAAAAAAGCGCCGCACCACCACCGGGTGGGCTCGAACCTCCAACCTTTCGGTTAACAGCTGATTGCGCTAGCCATTGCGCCACGGAGACAAGTCCTGCTTTACTCTCACCATCATCAGAACCATATCTTAAAAGCTATCAGCGCAAGAAAAAAAAAGCGCTGCACCACCACCAGGTTGGCTCGAACCTCCAACCTTTCGGTTAACAGCTGATCACGCTAGCCCACTGCGCCACGGAGACAATCTTGCTTCACTCTCACCACCATCAGAACATATCTTCAAAGCTATCAGCGCAAAGAAAAAAAAGCGCTGCACCACCACCGGGTGGGCTCGAACCTCCAACCTTTCGGTAACAGCCGATCGCGCTAGCCATTGCGCCACGGAGACAGTCTTGCTCCACTCTCACCACCATCAGAACATATCTTCAAAGCTGTCAGCGCAAAGAAAAAAGCAACACACCACTCCCGGGAGGGCTCGAAACTCCAACCTTTCGGTCAACAGCCGATCGCGCTAGCCAATTGCGCCATGGAGACAGTCCTTCTCCACTCTCCCCACCATCAGGAACATATCTTCAAAGCTATCAGCCCAAAGAAAAAAAAGCGCCGCACCACCACGAGGTGGGTTTGAACCTCCAACGTTTCGGTTAACAGCCGATCACGCTAGCCAATTGCGCCACGGAGACAGTCCTGCTCCACTCTCACCACCATCAGAACATATCTTCAAAGCTATCAGCCCACAGAAAAAAAAGCGCCACACAACCACCGGGTAGGCTCGAACCTCCAACTTTTTCGGTTAACAGCCGATCGCGCTAGCCCAATTGCACCACAGAGACAGTCTTGCTCACCTCTCACCTCCATAAGGACATATCTTCAAAGCTATCAGCCCAAAGAAAAAAAAGCGCCGCACCACCACCGGGTGGGCTCGAACCTCCGACTTTTTGGTTAACAGCCGATCGCGCTAGCCAATCGCTCCAAGGAGACAGTCCTGCTCCACTCTCACCACCATAAAAACATATCTTCAAAGCTATCAGCCCAAAGAAAAAAAGCGCCGCACCACCACCGAGTGGGCTCGAACCTCCAACCTTTCGGTTAACAGCTGATTGCGCTAGCCAATTGCGCCACGGAGACAGTCCTGCTTTACTCTCACCATCATCAGAACATATCTTAAAAGCTATCAGCGCAAAGAAAAAAAAGCGCTGCACCACCACCAGGTTGGCTGGAACCTCCAACCTTTCGGGTTAAACAGCTGATCGCGCTAGCCCATTGCGCCACGGAGACAATCTTGCTCCACTCTCACCACCATCAGAACATATCTTCAAAGCTATCAGCGCAAAGAAAAAAAGCGCTGCACCATCACCGGGTGGGCTCGAACCTCCAACCTTTCGGTTAACAGCCGATCGCGCTAGCCCAATTGCGCCACGGAGACAGTCTTGCTCCACTCTCACCACCATCAGAACATATCTTCAAAGCTATCAGCGCAAAGAAAAAAGCAACACACCACTCCCGGGAGGGCTCGAAACTCCAACCTTTCGGTCAACAGCCAATCGCGCTAGCCAATTGCGAACCGGAGACAGTCCTGCTCCACTCTCATCACCATCAGAACATATCTTCAAAGCTATCAGCCAAAAGAAAAAAAAGCGCCATACCACCACCGGGTGGGCTCGAACCTCCGACCTTTGGTTAAACACTGCTCCACTCTCACCACCATCAGAACATATCTTCAAAGCTATCAGCCCAAAGAAAAAAATCGCCGCACCACCACCGGGTGGGCTCGAACCTCCAACTTTCATGGTTAACAGCCGAGCACGCTAGCCAATTGCGCCACGGAGACAGCCCCTGCTCCACTCTCACCACCATCAGAACATATCTTCAAAGCTATCAGCCCACAGAAAAAAAGCGCCGCACAACCACCGGGTAGGCTCGAACCTCCAACTTTTCGGTTAACAGCCGATCGCGCTAGCCAATTGCGCCACGAAGACAGTCCTGCTACACTCTCACCACCATCAGACATATCTTCAAAGCTATTAACGCAAAGAAAAAAGCAACACACAATTCCCGGGAGGGCTCGAAACTCAAACCTTTTGTTTAACAGCCGATCGCAACTAGCCCATTGCGCCACGAAGGCAGTCTTGCTCCACTCTCACCATCATCAGAACATATCTTCAAAGCTATCAGCGCAAAGAAAAAAAGCCCTGCACCACCACCGCGTGGGCTCGAACCTCAACCTTTCGGTTAACAGCCGATCGCGCTAGCCCATTGCGCCACGGAGACAGTCTTCTCCACTCTCCCCACCATCAGAACATATCTTCAAAGCTATTACCGCAAAGAAAAAAGCAACACACCATTCCCGGGAGGGCTCGAAACTCAAACCTTTCGGTTAACAGCCGATCGCACTAGCCCCTTGCGCCACGGAGGCAGTCTTGCTCCACTCTCACCACCATCAGAACATATCTTTCAAAGCTATCAGCCGAAACAAAAAAGCGCCACACCACCACCGGGTGGGCGCGAACTCCGACCTTTCGGTTTAACAGCCGATCGTGCTAGCCAATTGCGCCATGGAGACAGTCCTGCTCCACTCTCCCCACCATCAGAACATATCTTCAAAGCTATCAGCCCAAAGAAAAAAAAGCGCCGCACCACCACGAGGTGGGTTTTGAACCTCCAACTTTTCGGTCAACAGCCGATCACGCTAGCCAATTGCGCCACGGAGACAGTCCTGCTCCACTCTCACCACCATCAGAACATATCTTCAAAGCTATCAGCCCACAGAAAAAAAAAGCGCCACACAACCACCGGGTAGGCTCGAACCTCCAACTTTTCGGTTAACAGCCGATCGCGCTAGCCAATTGCACCACAGAGACAGTCCTGCTCCACTCTCACCACCATAAGGACATATCTTCAAAGCTATCAGCCCAAAGAAAAAAAAGCGCCGCACCACCACCGGGTGGGCTCGAACCTCCGACCTTTTGTTAACAGCCGATCGCGCTAGCCAATCGCTCCAAGGAGACAGTCCTGCTCCACTCTCACCACCATAAAAAAAACATATCTTCAAAGCTATCAGCCCAAAGAAAAAAAAGCGCCGCACCACCACAGGGTGGGCTCGAACCTCCAACCTTCGGTTAACAGCTGATTGCGCTAGCCAATTGCGCCACGGAGACAGTCCTGCTTTACTCTCACCATCATCAGAACATATCTTAAAAGCTATCAGCGCAAAGAAAAAAAGCGCTGCAACCACCACCGGGTGGGCTCGAACCTCCAACCTTTCGGTTAACAGCCGATCGCGCTAGCCCATTGCGCCACGGAGACAGTCTTGCTTCCACTCTCACCACCATCAGAACATATCTTCAAAGCTATCAGCGCAAAGAAAAAAGCAACACACCACTCCCGGGAGGGCTCGAAACTCCAACCTTTCGGTCAACAGCCGATCGCGCTAGCCAATTGCGCCACGGAGACAGTCCTGCTCAACTCTCATCACCATCAGAACTTATCTTCAAAGCTATCAGCCAAAAGAAAAAAAAAGCGCCATACCACCACCGGGTGGGCTCGAACCTCCGACCTTTTGGTTAACACTGCTCCACTCTCACCACCATCAGAACATATCTTCAAAGCTATCAGCCCAAAGAAAAAAATCGCCGCACCACCACCGGGTGGGCTCGAACCTCCAACTTTATGGTTAACAGCCGAGCACGCTAGCCAATTGCGCCACGGAGACAGCCCTGCTCACTCTCACCACCATCAGAACATATCTTCAAAGCTATCAGCCCACAGAAAAAAAAGCGCCGCACAACCACCGGGTAGGCTCGAACCTCCAACTTTTCGGTTAACAGCCGATCGCGCTAGCCAATTGCGCCACGAGAAAGTCCTGCTCAACTCTCACCACAATTAGAACATATCTTTAAAGCTATCAGCCCAAAGAAAAAAAGCGCCGCACCACCACCGAGTGGGCTCGAACCTCCAACTTTTCGGTTAACAGCCGATCGCGCTAGCCAATTGCGCCACGGGGACCGTCCCTGCTCCACTCTCACCACCGTCATACCATTTCTTCAGAGCTATCACCCCAAAGAAAAAAAAGCGCCGCACCACCACCGGGTGGGCTCGAACCCCCCACCTTTCGGTTAACAGCCGAATGTGCTAGCCAATTGCCCCACGGAGACAGTCGTGCTCCACTCTCACCACCGTCAGAACATTTCTTCAGAGCTATCACCTCAAAGAAAAAAAAGCGCCGTACCACCACCGGTTGGGCTCGAACTCCAACCTTTCGGTTAACAGCCGATCGCGCTAGCCAATAGCGCCACGAAGACAGTCCTGCTCCACTCTCACCACCTTCAGAACATATCTTCAAAGCTATCATCGCAAAGAAAAAAGCAACACAGCACTCCCGGGAGGGCTCAAAACTCCAACCTTTCGGTCAACAGCCGATCGCGCTAGCCCATTGCGCCACGGAGACAGTCCTTGCTCATCTATCACCACCATCAGAACATATCATCAAAGCTATCAGCCCAAAGAAAAAAAAAGCACCCCACCACCAGCGGGTGGGCTCGAACCCTCCAACTTTTCGGTTAACAGCCGATCGCGCTGGCCAATTGCGCCACGGAGACAGTCCTGCTCCACCCAATTAGAACATATCTTCAAAGCTATCAGCCCAAAGAAAAAAAAGCGCCGCACCACCACCGGGTGGGCTCGACCTCCAACCTTTCTGTTAACAGCAGATCGCGCTAGCCAATTGCGCAACGGAGACAATCGTGCTCCACTCTCACCACCTTCAGATCATATCTTCAAAGCTATCAGCGCAAAGAAAAAAAAGCGCCGCACCACTACCGGGTGGGCTCGAACCTCCAACCTTTCGGTTAACAGCCGATCGCGCAAGCCAATTTCGCCACGGAGACGGTCCTGCTCCACTCTCACCACCATCAGAACATATCTTCAAAGCTATCAGCCCACAGAAAAAAAAGCGCCGCACAACCACCGGGTAGGCTCGAACCTCCAACTTTTCGGTTAACAGCCGATCGCGCTAGCCAATTGCTCACGGAGACAGTCCTGCTCCACTCTCACCACCATAAGAACATATCTTCAATGCTATCAGCCCAAAAAAAAGCGCCGCACCACCACCGGGTGGGCTCGAACCTCCAACCTTTCGGTTAACAGCCGATCACGCTAGCCAATTGCCCCACGAAGACAGTCGTGCTCCACTCTCACCACCGTCAGAACATTTCTTCAGAGCTATCACCCCCCAAAAAAACGCCACACCACCACCGGTTGGGCTCGAACCTCCAACCTTTCGGTTAACAGCCGATCGGCTAGCCAATTGCGCCATGGAGACAGTCCTGCTCCACTCTCCCCACCATCAGAACATATCTTCAAAGCTATCAGCCCAAAGAAAAAAAAAGCGCCGCACCACCACGAGGTGGGTTTGAACCTCCAACTTTTCGGTTAACAGCCGATCACGCTAGCCACAATTGCGCCACGGAGACAGTCCTGCTCCACTCTCACCACCATCAGAACATATCTTCAAAGCTATTACCGCAAAGAAAAAAGCAACACACCACTCCCGGGAGGGCTCGAAACTCTAACCTTTCGGTTAACAGCCGATCGCGCTAGCCCTTTGCGCCACGGAGGCAGTCATGCTCTCCACTCTCACCACCATAAAAACATATCTTCAAAGCTATCAGCCCAAAGAAAAGAAAGCGCCGCACCACCACCGGGTGGGCTCGAACCTCCAACCTTTCGGTTAACAGCTGATTGCGCTAGCCAATTGCGCCACGGAGACAGTCCTGCTTTACTCTCACCATCATCAGAACATATCTTAAAAGCTATCAGCGCAAAGAAAAAAAAAGCGCTGCACCACCACCAGGTTGGCTCGAACCTCCAACCTTTCGGTTAACAGCTGATCGCGCTAGCCCATTGCGCCACGGAGACAATCTTGCTCCACTCTCACCACCATCAGAACATATCTTCAAAGCTATCAGCGCAAAGCAAAAAAGCGCTGCACCACCACCGGGTGGGCTCGAACCTCCAACCTTTCGGTTAACAGCCGATCGCGCTAGCCCATTGCGCCACGGAGACAGTCTTGCTCCACTCTCACCACCATCAGAACATATCTTCAAAGCTATCAGCGCAAAGAAAAAAGCAACACACCACTCCCGGGAGGGCTCGAAACTCCAACCTTTCGGTCAACAGCCGATCGCGCTAGCCAATTGCGCCACGGAGACAACCTGCTCAACTCTCATCACCATCAGAACTTATCTTCAAAGCTATCAGCCAAAAGAAAAAAAAAGCGCCATACCACCACCGGGTGGGCTCGAACCTCCGACCTTTTGGTTAACACTGCTCCACTCTCACCACCATCAGAACATATCTTCAAAGCTATCAGCCCAAAGAAAAAAATCGCCCCACCACCACCGGGTGGGCTCGAACCTCCAACTTTATGGTTAACAGTCGAGCACGCTAGCCAATTGCGCCACGGAGACAGCCCTGCTCCACTCTCACCACCATCAGAACATATCTTCAAAGCTATCAGCCCACAGAAAAAAAAGCGCCGCACAACCACCGGGTAGGCTCGAACCTCCAACTTTTCGGTTAACAGCCGATCGCGCTAGCCAATTGCGCCACGGAGAAAGTCCTGCTCAACTCTCACCACAATTAGAACATATCTTCAAAGCTATCAGCCCAAAGAAAAAAAAGCGCCGCACCACCACCGGGTGGGCTCGAACCTCCAACGTTTCGGTTAACAGCCGAATGTGCTAGCCAATTGCACCACGGAGACAGTCGTGCTCCACTCTCACCACCGTCAGAACATTTCTTCAGAGCTATCACCCCAAAGAAAAAAAAGCGCCGTACCACCACCGGTTGGGCTCGAACCTCCAACCTTTCGGTTAACAGCCGATCGCGCTAGCCAATAGCGCCACGAAGACAGTCCTGCTCCACTCTCACCACCATCAGAACATATCTTCAAAGCCATTACCGCAAAGAAAAAAGCAACACACCACTCCCGGGAGGGCTCAAAACTCCAACCTTTCGGTTAACAGCCGATCGCGCTAGCCCAATGCGCCACGGAGACAGTCTTGCTCCACTCTCACCACCATCAGAACATATCTTCAAAGCTATCATCGCAAAGAAAAAAGCAACACACCACTCCCGGGAGGGCTCAAAACTCCAACCTTTCGGTCAACAGCCGATCGCGCTAGCCCATTGCGCCACGGAGACAGTCTTGCTCATCTATCACCACCATCAGAACATATCATCAAAGCTATCAGCCCAAAGAAAAAAAAGCACCCCACCACCAGCGGGTGGGCTCGAACCTCCAACTTTTCGGTTAACAGCCGATCGCGCTGGCCAATTGTGCCACGGAGACCGTCCTGCTCCACTCTCACCACAATTAGAACATATCTTCAAAGCTATCAGCCCAAAGGAAAAAAAAGCGCCGCACCACCACCGGGTGGGCTCGAACCTCCAACCTTTCTGTTAACAGCAGATCGCGCTAGCCAATTGCGCAACGGAGACAATCGTGCTCCACTCTCACCACCTTCAGATCATATCTTCAAAGCTATCAGCGCAAAGAAAAAAAAGCGCCGCACCACTACCGGGTGGGCTCGAACCTCCAACCTTTCGGTTAACAGCCGATCGCGCAAGCCAATTTCGCCACGGAGACGGACCTGCTCCACTCTCACCACCATCAGAACATATCTTCAAAGCTATCAGCCCACAGAAAAAAAAGCGCCGCACAACCACCGGGTAGGCTCGAACCTCCAACTTTTCGGTTAACAGCCGATCGCGCTAGCCAATTGCTCACGGAGACAGTCCTGCTTCACTCTCACCACCATAAGAACATATCTTCAATGCTATCAGCCCAAAAAAAGCGCCGCACCACCACCGGGTGGGCTCGAACCTCCAACCTTTCGGTTAACAGCCGATCACGCTAGCCAATTGCCCCACGAAGACAGTCGTGCTCCACTCTCACCACCGTCACAACATTTCTTCAGAGCTATCACCCCCAAAAAAAACGCCACACCACCACCGGTTGGGCTCGAACCTCCAACCTTTCGGTTAACAGCCGATCGGCTAGCCAATTGCGCCACGAAGACAGTCCTGCTCCACTCTCACCACCATCAGAACATATCTTCAAAGCTATTACCGCAAATAAAAAAGCAACACACCACTCCCGGGAGGGCTCGAAACTCTAACCTTTCGGTTAACAGCCGATCGCGCTAGCCCATTGCGCCACGGAGGCAGTCATGCTCCACTCTCACCATCATCAGAACATAACTTCAAAGCTATCAGCGCAAAGAAAAAAAGCGCTGCACCACCACCGCGTGGGCTCGAACCTCCAAACTTTCGGTTAACAGCCGATCGCGCTAGCCCAGTGCGCCACGGAGACAGTCTTGCTCCACTCTCACCACCATCAGAACATATCTTCAAAGCTATCAGCGCAAAGAAAAAAGCAACACATCACTCCCGGGAGGGCTCGAAACTCCAACCTTTCGGTCAACAGCTGATCGCGCTAGCCCATTGCGCCACGGAGACAGTCTTGCTCCCCTCTCACCACCATCAGAACATATCTTCAAAGCTATCAGCCCAAAGAAAAAAAAGCACCGCACCACCACCGGGTGGGCTCGAACCTCCAACCTTTAGGTTAACAGCCGATCGCGCTAGCCAATTGCGCCACGGAGACAGTCGTGCTCCACTCTCACCACCATCAGAACATATTTTCAAAGCTATCAGCGCAAAAAAAGCAAAACACCACTCCCGGGAGGGCTCAAACCTCCAACTTTTCGGTTAACAGCCGATCGCGCTGGCCACTTGCGCCACGGAGACAGTCCTGCTCCACTCTCACCTTAATTAGAACATATCTTCAAAGCTATCAGCCCGAGAAAAAAAAGCGCCGCACCACCACCGGGTGCGATCGAACTTCCAACCTTTCGGTTAACAGCAGATCGCGCTAGCCAATTGCGCCACGGAGACAATCGTGCTCCACCCTCACCACCATCAGAACATATCTTCAAAGCTATCAGCGCAAAGAAAAAAGCAACACACCCCACCCAGGAGGGCTCGAACCTCCAACTTTAGGTTAACAGCCGATAGCACTAGCCTATTGCGCCACGGAGACAGTCCTGCTCTACTCTCACCACCATAAGAACATATCTTCAAAGCTATCAACCCAAAGAAAAAAAGCGCCGCACCACCGCCGGGTGGGCTCGAAACTCCAACCTTTCGGTTAACAGCCGATCGCGCTATCCCATTGCGCCACGGAGACATTCTTGCTCCCTTCTCACCACCATCAGAACATAACTTCAAAGCTATCAGCCCAAAGAAAAAAAAGCACCGCACCACCACCGGGTGGGCTCGAACCTCCAACCTTTCGGTTAACAGCCGATCGCGCTAGCCAATTGCGCCACGGAGACAGTCGTGCTCCACTCTCACCACCATCAGAACATATCTTCAAAGCTAACAGCGCAAAGAAAAAAGCAAAACACCACTCCCGGGAGGGCTCGAACCTCCAACTTTTCGGTTAACAGCCGATCGCGCTGGCCAATTGCGCCACGGAGAAAGTCCTGCTCAACTCTCACCACAATTAGAACATATCTTCAAAGCTATCAGCACAAAGAAAAAAAAAGCGCCGCACCACCACCGGGTGGGCTCGAACCTCCAACTTTTCGGCTAACAGCCGATCGCGCTAGCCAATTGCGCCACGGGGACCGTCCTGCTCCACTCTCACCACCGCCAGACCATTTCTTCAGAGCTATCACCCCAAAGAAAAAAAAGCGCCGCACCACCTCCGGGTGGGTTCGAACCTCCAACCTTTCGGTTAACAGCCGATCGCGCTAGCCAATTGCCCCACGGAGACAGTCGTGCTCCACTCTCACCACCGTCAGAACATTTCTTCAGAGCTATCACCCCCAAAAAAAAAGCGCCGCACAATCACCGGTTGGGCTCGAACCTCCAGCCTTTCGGTTAACAGCCGATCGCGCTAGCCAATTGCGCCACGAAGACAGTCCTGCTCCACTCTCACCACCATCAGAACATATCTTCAAAGGTATCAGCCCGAAGAAAAAAAAGCGCCGCACCACCACCGGGTGGGCTCGAACCTCCGACCTTTTGGCTAACAGCCGATCGCTCTAGCAAATTGCACCACGGAGACAGTCCTGCTCCACTCTCACCACCATCAGAACATATCTTCAAAGTTATCAGCCCACAGAAAAAAAAGCGCCGCACAACCACCGGGTAGGCTCGAACCTCCAACTTTTCGGTTAACAGCCGATCGCGCTAGCCAATTGCCCCACGAAGACAGTCGTGCTCCACTCTCACCACCGTCAGAACATTTCTTCAGAGCTATCACCCCAAAGAAAAAAAAAACCGCCGCACCACCATCGGTTGGGCTCGAACCTCCAACCTTTCAGGTAACAGCCGATCGCGCTAGCCAATTGTGCCACGAAGACAGTCCTGCTCCACTCTCACCACCATCAGAACATATCTTCAAAGCTATTACCGCAAAGAAAAAAGCAACACACCACTCCCGGGAGGGCTCGAAACTCCAACCTTTCGGTTAACAGCCAATCGCGCTAGCCCATTGCGCCACGGAGGCAGTCATGCTCTACTCTCACCATCATCAGAACATATCTTCAAAGCTATCAGCGCAAAAAAAGCGCTGCACCACCACCGCGTGGGCTCGAACCTCCAACCTTTCGGTTAACAGCCGATCGCGCTAGCCCAGTGCGCCACGGAGACAGTCTTGCTCCACTCTCACCACCATCAGAACATATCTTCAAAGCTATCAGCGCAAAGAAAAAAGCAACACACCACTCCCGGGAGGGCTCGAAACTCCAACCTTTCGGTCAACAGCTGATCGCGCCAGCCCATTGCGCCACGAAGGCAGTCTTGCTCCCCTCTCACCACCATCAGAACATATCTTCAAAGCTATCAGCCCAAAGAAATAAAAGCACCGCATCACCACCGGGTGGGCTTGAACCTCCAACCTTTCGGTTAACAGCCGATCGCGCTAACCAATTGCGCCACGGAGACAGTCGTGCTCCACTCTCACCACCATCAGAACATATCTTCAAAGCTATATGCGCAAAGAAAAAAGCAAAACACCACTCCCGGGAGGGCTCGAACCTCCAACTTTTCGGTTAACAGCCGATCGCGCTAGCCAATTGCGCTACGGGGACCGTCCTGCTCCACTCTCACCACCGTCAAACCATTTCTTCAGAGCTATCACCCCAAAGAAAAAAAAGCGACGCACCACCACCGGGTGGGCTCGAACCTCCAACCTTTCGGTTAACAGCCGATCGCGCTAGCCAATTGCGCCACGGAGACAGTCCTGCTCTACTCTCACCACCATCAGAACATATCTTCAAAGCTATCAGCCCAAAGAAAAAAAAAGCGCCGCACCACAGCCGGGTGGGCTCGAAACTCCAACCTTTCTGTTAACAGCCGATCGCGCTAGCCAATTGCGCCACGGAGACAGTCCTGCTCCACTCTCACCACCATGAGAACATATCTTCAAAGCTATCAGCCCAAAAAAAGCGCCGCACCACCACCGGGTGGGCTCGAACCTCCAACCTTTCGGTTAACAGCCGATCACGCTAGCCAATTGCCCAACGAAGACAGTCGTGCTCCACTCTCACCACCGTCAGAACATTTCTTCAGAGCTATCACCCCAAAGAAAAAAAAGCGCCGCACTACCACCGGTTGGGCTCGAACCTCCAACCTTTCGGTTAACAGTCGATCGCGCTAGCCAATTGCGCCACGAAGACAGTCCTGCTTCACTCTCACCACCATCAGAACATATCTTCAAAGCTATTACCGCAAAGAAAAAAGCAACACACCACTCCCGGGAGGGCTCGAAACTCCAACCTTTCGGTCAACAGCTGATCGCGCTAGCCCATTGCGCCACAGAGACAGTCTTGCTCCCCTCTCACCACCATCAGAACATATCTTCAAAGCTATCAGCCCAAAGAAAAAAAAGCGCCGAACCACCGCCGGGTGGGCTCGAAACTCCAACCTTCGGTTAACAACCGATCGCGCTAGCCAATATCCCCACGGAGACAGTCGTGCTCCACTCTCACAACCTTCAGAACATTTCTTTAGAGCTATCACCCCAAAGAAAAAAAAAGCGCCGCACCACCACCGGTTGGGCTCGAACCTCCAACCTCTCGGTTAACAGCCGATCGCGCTAGCCAATTGCGCCACGAAGAATGTCCTGCTCCAATCTCACCACCATCAGAACATATCTTCAAAGCTATTACCGCAAAGAAAAAAGCAACACACCACTCCTGGGAGGGCTCGAGACTCCAACCTTTCGGTTAACAGCCGATCGCGCTATCCCATTGCGCCAAGGAGACATTCTTGCTCCCTTCTCACCACCATCAGAACATAACTTCAAAGCTATCAGCCCAAAGAAAAAAAAGCACCGCACCACCACCGGGTGGGCTCGAACCTCCAACCTTTCGGTTAACAGCCGATCGCGCTAGCCAATTGCGCCACGGAGACAGTCGTGCTCCACTCTCACCACCATCAGAACATATCTTCAAAGCTATCAGCGCAAAGAAAAAAGCAAAACACCACTCCCGGGAGGGCTCGAACCTCCAACTTTTCGGTTAACAGCCGATCGCGCTGGCCAATTGCGCCACGGAGAAAGTCCTGCTCAACTCTCACCACAATTAGAACATATCTTCAAAGCTATCAGCACAAAGAAAAAAAAAGCGCCACACCACCACCGGGTGGGCTCGAACCTCCAACTTTTCGGTTAACAGCCGATCGCGCTGGCCAATTGCGCCACGGGGACCATCCTGCTCCACTCTCACCATCGCCAGACCATTTCTTCAGAGCTATCACCCCAAAGAAAAAAAAGCGCCGCACCACCTCCGGGTGGGCTCGAACCTCCAACCTTTCGGTTAACAGCCGATCGCGCTAGCCAATTGCCCCACGGAGACAGTCGTGCTCCACTCTCACCACCGTCAGAACATTTCTTCAGAGCTATCACCCCAAAGAAAAAAAAGCGCCGCACCATCACCGGTTGGGCTCGAACCTCCAACCTTTCGGTTAACAGCCGATCGCGCTAGCCAATTTCGCCACGAAGACAGTCCTGCTCCACTCTCACCACCGTCAGAACATATCTTCAAAGCTATTACCGCAAAGAAAAAAGCAACACACCACTCCCGGGAGGGCTCAAAACTTCAAGCTTTCGGTTTACCGCCGATCGCGCTAGCCCATTGCGCCAACGAGACAGTCTTGCTCCACTCTCCCCACCATCAGAAGATATCTTCAAAGCTATCAGCGCAAAGAAAAAACGCGCTGTACCACCACCGGGTGGGCTCTAACCTCCAACCTTTCGGTTAACAGCCGATCGCGCTAGCCCATTGCGCCACGGAGACCATCTTTTGCCACTCTCACCACCATCAGAACATATCTTCAAAGCTATCAGCGCAAAGAAAAAAGCAACACACCCATCCCGGGAGGGCTCGAAACTCCAACTTTTCGGTTAACAGCCGATCGCGCTAGCCAATTGCGCCAAGGAGACAGTCGTGCTCCACTCTCACCACCATCAGAACATATCTTCAAAGCTATCCGCGCAAAGAAAAAAGCAAAACACCACTCCCGGGAGGGCTCGAACCTCCAACTTTTCGGTTAACAGCCGATCGCGCTGGCCAATTGCGCCACGGAAAAAGTCCTGCTCAACTCTCACCACAATAGGAACATATATTCAAAGCTATCAGCCCAAAGAAAAAAAAGCGCCGCACCACCACCGGGTGGGCTCGAACCTCCAACTTTTCGGTTAACAGCCGATCGCGCTAGCCCATTGCGCCACGGAGACAGTCTTGCTCCACTCTCCCCACCATCAGAAGATATCTTCAAAGCTATCAGCGCAAAGAAAAAAAGCGCTGTACCACCACCGGGTGGGCTCGAACCTCCAACCTTTCGGTTAACAGCCGATCGCGCTAGCCCATTGCGCCACGGAGACAGTCTTGCTCCCCTCTCACCACCATCAGAACATATCTTCAAAGCTATCAGCGCAAAAAAAAAGCAACACACCACTCCCGGGAGGGCTCGAAACTCCAACTTTTCGGTTAACAGCCGATCGCGCTAGCCAATTGCGCCAAGGAGACAGTCGTGCTCCACTCTCACCACCATCAGAACATATCTTCAAAGCTATCCGCGCAAAGAAAAAAGCAAAACACCACTCCCGGGAGGGCTCGAACCTCCAACTTTTCGGTTAACAGCCGATCGTGCTGGCCAATTGCGCCACGGAAAAAGTCCTGCTCAACTCTCACCACAAGAAGAACATATCTTCAAAGCTATCAGCCCAAAGAAAAAAAAGCGCCGCACCACCACCGGGTGGGCTCGAACCTCCAAATTTTCGGTTAACAGCCGATCGCGCTAGCCAATTGCGCCACGGAGACAGTCTTGCTCCACTCTCACCACATCAGAAGATATCTTCAAAGCTATCAGCGCAAAGAAAAAAAGCGCTGTACCACCACCGGGTGGGCTCGAACCTCCAAACTTTCGGTTAACAGCCGATCGCGCTAGCCCATTGCGCCACGGAGACAGTCTTGCTCCACTCTCACCACCATCAGAACATATCTTCAAAGCTATCAGCGCAAAGAAAAAAGCAACACACCACTCCCGGGAGGGCTCGAAACTCCAACTTTTCGGTTAACAGCCGATCGCGCTAGCCAATTGCGCCAAGGAGACAGTCGTGCTCCACTCTCACCACCATCAGAACATATCTTCAAAGCTATCCGCGCAAAGAAAAAAGCAAAACACCACTCCCGGGAGGGCTCGAACCTCCAACTTTTCGGTTAACAGCCGATCGCGCTGGCCAATTGCGCCACGGTAAAAGTCCTGCTCAACTCTCACCACAATAAGAACATATCTTCAAAGCTATCAGTCCAAAGAAAAAAAAGCGCCGCACCACCACCGGGTGGGCTCGAACCTCCAACTTTTCGGTTAACAGCCGATCGCGCTAGCCAATTGCGCCACGGGGACCGTCCTGCTCCACTCTCAACCCCGTCAGACCATTTCTTCAGAGCTATCACCCCAAAGAAAAAAAAGCGCCGCACCACCACCGGGTGGGCTCGAACCCTCCACCTTTCGGTTAACAGCCGATCGTGCTAGCCAATTGCCCCACGGAGACAGTCGTGCTCCACTCTCACCACCGTCAGAACATTTCTTCAGAGCTATCACCCCAAAGAAAAAAAAGCGCCGCACCACCACCGGTTGGGCTCGAACCTCCAACCTTTCGGTTAACAGCCGATCGCGCTAGCCAATTGCGCCACGGGGACCGTCCTGCTCCACTCTCACCCCCGTCAGACCATTTCTTCAGAGCTATCACCCCAAAGAAAAAAAAGCGCCGCACCACCACCGGGTGGGCTCGAACCCTCCACCTTTCGGTTAACAGCCGATCGTGCTAGCCAATTGCCCCACGGAGACAGTCGTGCTCCACTCTCACCACCGTCAGAACATTTCTTCAGAGCTATCACCCCAAAGAAAAAAAAGCGCCGCACCACCACCGGTTGGGCTCGAACCTCCAACCTTTCGGTTAACAGCCGATCACGCTAGCCAATTGCGCCACGGAGACAGTCTTGCTCTACTCTCACAACCATCAGAACATAACTTCAAAGCTATCAGCCCACAGAAAAAAAAAAACGCTGCACCACCACCGGGTGGGCTCGAACCTCCAATCTTACGGTTAACAACCGATCGCGCTAGCCAATATCTCCACGGAGACAGTCGTGCTCCACTCTCACATTCGTCAGAACATTTTTCAGAGCAATCACCCCAAAGAAAGAAAAAGCGCCGCACCACCACCGGTTGGGCTCGAACCTCCAACCTTTCGGTTAACAGCCGATCGCGCTAGCCAATTGCGCCACGAAGAATGTCCTGCTCCAATCTCACCACCATCAGAACATATCTTCAAAGCTATTACCGCAAAGAAAAAAGCAACACACCACTCCTGGGAGGGCTCGAGACTCCAACCTTTCGGTTAACAGCCGATCGCGCTATCCCATTGCGCCACGGAGACATTCTTGCTCCCTTCTCACCACCATCAGAACATAACTTCAAAGCTATCAGCCCAAAGAAAAAAAGCACCGCACCACAGCCGGGTGGGCTCGAACCTCCAACCTTTCGGTTAACAGCCGATCGCGCTAGCCAATTGCGCCACGGAGACGGTCGTGCTCCACTCTCACCACCATCAGAACATATCTTCAAAGCTAACAGCGCAAAGAAAAAAGCAAAACACCATTCCCGGGAGGGCTCGAACCTCCAACTTTTCGGTTAACAGCCGATCGCGCTGGCCAATTGCGCTACGGAGAAAGTCCTGCTCAACTCTCACCACAATTAGAACATATCTTCAAAGCTATCAGCACAAAGAAAAAAAAGCGCCGCACCACCACCGGGTGGGCTCGAACCTCTAACTTTTCAGTTAACAGCCGATCGCGCTAGCCAATTGCGCCACGGGGACCGTCCTGCTCCACTCTCACCACCGCCAGACCATTTCTTCAGAGCTATCACCCCAAAGAAAAAAAAGCGCCGCACCACCTCCGGGTGGGTTCGAACCTCCAACCTTTCGGTTAACAGCCGATTGCGCTAGCCAATTGCCCCACGGAGACAGTCGTGCTCCACTCTCACCACCGTCAGAACATTTCTTCAGAGCTTTCACCCCAAAGAAAAAAAAGCGCCGCACCATCACCGGTTGGGCTCGAACCTCCAGCCTTTCGGTTAACAGCCGATCGCGCTAGCCAATTGCGCCACGAAGACAGTCCTGCTCCACTCTCACCACCATCAGAACATATCTTCAAAGCTATTACCGCAAAGAAAAAAGCAACACACCACTCCCGGGAGGGCTCAAAACTCCAAACTTTCGGTTTACCGCCGATCGCGCTAGCCCATTGCTCCACGGAGACAGTCTTGCTCCACTCTCACCACCATCAGAAGATATCTTCAAAGCTATCAGCGCAAAGAAAAAAAGCGCTGTACCACCACCGGGTGGGCTCGAACCTCCAACCTTTCGGTTAACAGCCGATCGCGCTAGCCAATAGCGCCACGAAGACAGTCCTGTTCCACTCTCACCACCATCAGAACATATCTTCAAAGCCATTACCGCAAAGAAAAAAGCAACACACCACTCCCGGGAGGCTCAAAACTCCAACCTTTCGGTTAACAGCTGATCGCGCTAGCACAATGCGCCACGGAGACAGTCTTGCTCCACTCTCACCACCATCAGAACATATCTTCAAAGCTATCATCGCAAAGAAAAAAGCAACACACCACTCCCGGGAGGGCTCAAAACTTCAACCTTTCGGTCAACAGCCGATCGCGCTAGCCCATTGCGCCACGGAGACAGTCTTGCTCATCTCTCACCACCATAGAACATATCATCAAAGCTATCAGCCCAAAGAAATAAAAGCACCGCACCACCACCGGGTGGGCTCGAACCTCCAACTTTTCGGTTAACAGCCGATAACGCTGGCCAATTGCGCCACGGAGACAGGCCTGCTCCACTCTCACCACAATTAGAACATATCTTCAAAGCTATCAGCCCAAAGAAAAAAAAGCGCCGTACCACCACCAGGTGGGCTCGAACCTCCAACCTTTCTGTTAACAGCAGATCGCGCTAGCCAATTGCGCAACGGAGACAATCGTGCTCCACTCTCACCACCATCAGAACATATCTTCAAAGCTATCAGCGCAAAGAAAAAAAAGCGCCGCAACACCACCGAGTGGGTTCGAACCTCCAACCTTTCGGTTAACAGCCGATCGCGCAAGCCAATTTCGCCACGGAGACGGTCCTGCTCCACTCTCACCACCATCAGAACATATCTTCAAAGGCATCAGCCCGAAGAAAAAAAAGCGCCGCACCACCACCGGGTGGGCTCGAACCTCCGACCTTTTGGTTAACAGCCGATCGCTCTAGCAAATTGCACCACGGAGACAGTCCTGCTCCACTCTCACCACCATCAGAACATATCTTCAAAGCTATCAGCCCACAGAAAAAAAAGCGCCGCACAACCACCGGGTAGGCTCGAACCTCCAACTTTTCGGTTAACAGCCGATCGCGCTAGCCAATTGCGCCACGGAGACAGTCCTGCTCCACTCTCACCACCATAAGAACATATCTTCAAAGCTATCAGCCCAAAAAAAAGCGCCGCGCCACCACCGGGTGGGCTCGAACCTCCAACCTTTCGGTTAACAGCCGATCACGCTAGCCAATTGCCCCACGAAGACAGTCGTGCTCCACTCTCACCATCATCAGAACATATCTTCAAAGCTATCAGCGCAAAAAAAGCGCTGCACCACCACCGCGTGGGCTCAAACCTCCAACCTTTCGGTTAACAGCCGATCGCGCTAGCCCAGTGCGCCACGGAGGCAGTCATGCTCCACTCTCACCATCATCAGAACATATCTTCAAAGCTATCAGCGCAAAAAAAGCGCTGCACCACCACCGCGTGGGCTCAAACCTCCAACCTTTCGGTTAACAGCCGATCGCGCTAGCCCAGTGCGCCACGGAGACAGTCTTGCTCCACTCTCACCACCATCAGAACATATCTTCAAAGCTATCAGCGCAAAGAAAAAAGCAACACACCACTCCCGGGAGGGCTCGAAACTCCAACCTTTCGGTCAACAGCTGATCGCGCCAGCCCATTGCGCCACGAAGGCAGTCTTGCTCCCCTCTCACCACCATCAGAACATATCTTCAAAGCTATATGCGCAAAGAAAAAAGCAAAACACCACTCCCGGGAGGGCTCGAACCTCCAACTTTTCGGTTAACAGCCGATCGCGCTAGCCAATTGCGCTACGGGGACCGTCCTGCTCCACTCTCACCACCGTCAAACCATTTCTTCAGAGCTATCACCCCAAAGAAAAAAAAGCGCCGCACCACCACCGGGTGGGCTCGAACCTCCAACCTTTCGGTTAACAGCCGATCGCACTAGCCAATTGCGCCACGGAGACAGTCCTGCTCTACTCTCACCACCATCAGAACATATCTTCAAAGCTATCAGCCCAAAGAAAAAAAAGCGCCGCACCACAGCCGGGTGGGCTCGAAACTCCAACCTTTCGGTTAACAGCCGATCGCGCTAGACAATTGCGCCACGGAGACAGTCCTGCTCCACTCTCACCACCATGAGAACATATCTTCAAAGCTATCAGCCCAAAAAAAGCGCCGCACCACCACCGGGTGGGCTCGAACCTCCAACCTTTCGGTTAACAGCCGATCACGCTAGCCAATTGCCCAACGAAGACAGTCGTGCTCCACTCTCCCCACCGTCAGAACATTTCTTCAGAGCTATCACCCCAAAGAAAAAAAAAGCGCCGCACTACCACCGGTTGGGCTCGTACCTCCAACCTTTCGGTTAACAGCCGATCGCGCTAGCCAATTGCGCCACGAAGACAGTCCTGCTTCACTCTCACCACCATCAGAACATATCTTCAAAGCTATTACCGCAAAGAAAAAAGCAACACACCACTCCCGGGAGGGCTCGAAACTCCAACCTTTCGGTCAACAGCTGATCGCGCTAGCCCATTGCGCCACAGAGACAGTCTTGCTCCCCTCTCACCACCATCAGAACATATCTTCAAAGCTATCAGCCCAAAGAAAAAAAAGCGCCGAACCACCGCCGGGTGGGCTCGAAACTCCAACCTTACGGTTAACAACCGATCGCGCTAGCCACTATCCCCACGGAGACAGTCGTGCTCCACTCTCACAATCTTCAGAACATTTCTTCAGAGCTATCACCCCAAAGAAAAAAAAAGCGCCGCACCACCACCGGTTGGGCTCGAACCTCCAACCTTTCGGTTAACAGCCGATCGCGCTAGCCAATTGCGCCACGAAGAATGTCCTGCTCCAATCTCACCACCATCAGAACATATCTTCAAAGCTATTACCGCAAAGAAAAAAGCAACACACCACTCCTGGGAGGGCTCGAGACTCCAACCTTTCGGTTAACAGCCGATCGCGCTATCCCATTGCGCCAAGGAGACATTCTTGCTCCCTTCTCACCACCATCAGAACATAACTTCAAAGCTATCAGCCCAAAGAAAAAAAAGCACCGCACCACCACCGGGTGGGCTCGAACCTCCAACCTTTCGGTTAACAGCCGATCGCGCTAGCCAATTGCGCCACGGAGACAGTCGTGCTCCACTCTCACCACCATCAGAACATATCTTCAAAGCCATTACCGCAAAGAAAAAAGCAACACACCACTCCCGGGAGGCTCAAAACTCCAACCTTTCGGTTAACAGCTGATCGCGCTAGCCCAATGCGCCACGGAGACAGTCTTGCTCCACTCTTACCACCATCAGAACATATCTTCAAAGCTATCATCGCAAAGAAAAAAGCAACACACCACTCCCGGGAGGGCTCAAAACTTCAACCTTTCGGTCAACAGCCGATCGCGCTAGCCCATTGCGCCACGGAGACAGTCTTGCTCATCTCTCACCACCATAGAATATATCATCAAAGCTATCAGCCCAAAGAAATAAAAGCACCGCACCACCACCGGGTGGGCTCGAACCTCCAACTTTTCGGTTAACAGCCGATAACGCTGGCCAATTGCGCCACGGAGACAGGCCTGCTCCCCTCTCACCACAATTAGAACATATCTTCAAAGCTATCAGCCCAAAGAAAAAAAAAGCGCCGTACCACCACCAGGTGGGCTCGAACCTCCAACCTTTCTGTTAACAGCAGATCGCGCTAGCCAATTGCGCAACGGAGACAATCGTGCTCCACTCTCACCACCATCACAACATATCTTCAAAGCTATCAGCGCAAATAAAAAAAAGCGCCGCAACACCACCGAGTGGGTTCGAACCTCCAACCTTTCGGTTAACAGCCGATCGCGCAAGCCAATTTCGCCACGGAGACGGTCCTGCTCAACTCTCACCACCATCAGAACATATCTTCAAAGGTATCAGCCCGAAGAAAAAAAAGCGCCGCACCACCACCGGGTGGGCTCGAACCTCCGACCTTTTGGTTAACAGCCTATCGCTCTAGCAAATTGCACCACGGAGACAGTCCTGCTCCACTCTCACCAACATCAGAACATATCTTCAAAGCTATCAGCCCACAGAAAAAAAAGCGCCGCACAACCACCGGGTAGGCTCGAACCTCCAACTTTTCGGTTAACAGCCGATCGCGCTAGCCAATTGCGCCACGGAGACAGTCCTGCTCCACTCTCACCACCATAAGAACATATCTTCAAAGCTATCAGCCCAAAAAAAAGCGCCGCACCACCACCGGGTGGGCTCGAACCTCCAACCTTTCGGTTAACAGCCGATCACGCTAGCCAATTGCCCCACGAAGACAGTCGTGCTCCACTCTCACCACCGTCAGAACATTTCTTCAGAGCTATCATCCCAAAGAAAAAAAAAGCGCCGCACCACCATCGGTTGGGCTCGAACCTCCAACCTTTCAGGTAACAGCCGATCGCGCTAGCCAATTGTGCCACGAAGACAGTCCTGCTCCACTCTCACCACCATCAGAACATATCTTCAAAGCTATTACCGCAAAGAAAAAAGCAACACACCACTCCCGGGAGGGCTCGAAACTCCAACCTTTCGGTTAACAGCCGATCGCGCTAGCCCATTGCGCCACGGAGGCAGTCACGCTCCACTCTCACTATCATCAGAACATATCTTCAAAGCTATCAGCGCAAAAAAAGCGCTGCACCACCACCGCGTGGGCTTGAACCTCCAACCTTTCGGTTAACAGCCGATCGCGCTAACCAATTGCGCCACGGAGACAGTCGTGCTCCACTCTCACCACCATCAGAACATATCTTCAAAGCTATATGCGCAAAGAAAAAAGCAAAACACCACTCCCGGGAGGGCTCGAACCTCCAACTTTTCGGTTAACAGCCGATCGCGCTAGCCAATTGCGCTACGGGGACCGTCCTGCTCCACTCTCACCACCGTCAAACCATTTCTTCAGAGCTATCACCCCAAAGAAAAAAAAGCGCCGCACCACCACCGGGTGGGCTCGAACCTCCAACCTTTCGGTTAACAGCCGATCGCGCTAGCCAATTGCGCCACGGAGACAGTCCTGCTCTACTCTCACCACCATCAGAACATATCTTCAAAGCTATCAGCCCAAAGAAAAAAAAGCGCCGCACCACAGCCGGGTGGGCTCGAAACTCCAACCTTTCGGTTAACAGCCGATCGCGCTAGCCAATTGCGCCACGGAGACAGTCCTGCTCCACTCTCACCACCATGAGAACATATCTTCAAAGCTATCAGCCCAAAAAA
>NW_027465493.1:0-25309 GCF_043290135.1 Rhipicephalus microplus | reverse complement strand
GTTAAAACCCACATGTCTGTTTTTGAGTCTATGTCATCGTTTTCCCGTCGAGGCCGAAGGGACGTTTTTTTTAACATTTGTGAGTTATCGGGAACATGATCAAAAACCTTTTATAGTAATCATATCAATGTAGATGGACATATCAACATCTGTGTGCAGATTTGTCTCGAGTTCAAAGATAGCGTCTGACATTAAAATCTTTCTCGAAAACCATGTTGAGTGTAAGTAAATAGGTGGATAGCAAAATCGTCGCTCACGCAAAGGATGGTGGACTATGGCGTTAGTCTGCATCGACATTCTTGCCAGTGCCATCGCTTTCTGCGTTTTCCACCTATAGCATTCAAGGAGGCCTTTTCTAACAAAATGCTTCATGATACATCGCAGTGCTCTGAAGCCTAAATGAATAACAAATGCAGTCCCTACGAGATAACTATAATGATACAAGTGGACATTTTTTTAATTCAGGAAACATGCATCTCCGGGCAGAAGCATATTGTTTTGCAGCAAAGGCTGTTTTCGCGCATGTTTCCTCAGGTACAATTTTTTTTCTGCGCATCATAGCATAACGAAACATCCGTCATTTTCTTTTCATGTTGCTCCCTCGTAGAAATACATATTTACGTTTGTGTTGTAAATGTGCAATCTCTAGTTAGATATAGTTAATGACAACAGTAAACTGTTCGTTATTCTAAAAATCAAATGTGCTTTGAGTGCTGTTGCGTTTCTTTTTTACGTCCCTGAATCTCCCTTTACGTGTCCATTCTGTCGCACACTCGATCATTTTGTTTCAGTGCATGCTAGGAGTACAACACAGCCTACTAGCAGTTCATGCTTGCAAGTCACACATATAGAGACGTCGTGACCATCAACTTGTTGCTTCGAAAGAGACTTCGATCGTTTTACGTCCTCCGATACTTTTAACTTAGCGGTCGTTTTGTGTCATGAGCTTGCGCGCTCAGCCATTTCCATAAATTTGACAGGCAGCAGAAGATGCAGAATATGCTTTGCAAATATACTGTACCGGCGTGCTTGGTCGGGACCAGAGTACCCGTACACAAAAGTATACTTATGTCGTCAACGCTGCGTTTCAGGACGTATGCTCTGTAAAGTGGACGAGGGGATGACCGCCACCGCAGTTCAGTGGTGGAGCATCGAATGCGTTATTCGAAGGTCGCAGGTTTGGATCCTGCTATTGGCAAGGTATCTTTTCGGCCACTTTCCTTTCTTCACATTTACACTACGATTACTCCTAATAATATCCCCTATGCTTCTCATAGCATCAATGTATATTAGTTCTCATCTAGTTCTCATCAATGTTGTGTCTAACAAAAAAAAACAAACGAGCCCTTGAATTTACACTTCTCAGTTCCTTTAAAATGTTACCAAGCAACATAACGCATATGCAAGGTACTGCGGATGCAGCGTCGCCGAAGTTCGACTCACCATGAGGGGTTCACGGCAAAACTAGACGCGGTATCATCCCCATAAACCCACCACGGGAGACGTCCGACCACACACACCGCCAAACTCAAAGAGGGAGATTCCCTGCTGTGCTGTGTGTCAGCCTAACTTCTCTACCCCCAGGCGGCGCCACAGCGCTAACCCTACCTCGTTAAAGCACGGCGCCACCTCTCGTTAGGTTAAAACTAATTATGACTAAGTGCTATGAAGCGCAAAACAAGTTTAGAGGGGTTGATAGCACCTCCCATACACGGTTGAATATTGCTTTTAAGGATGGGGAGACAGAAAAGAAATCAAAGACAGAAAGGTCAACCAAACACATGTTTGATTTTTTACCTTTTGCGTAGGATGGCTGTGCAGGAATAAAAAAAAAAAGATTAAGGGAAGTAGACGGCATTACTGAGTAACAAGTGGAGCTGCTAATTACGCCAAACATATCTCTGATACCCGTCGGTTAGAGCTATAGAAATACAAACGTGGCGTTGCAGGCCTGCGACACGTATGGCGTTGGTTTAAGGATCGTTTTCTCTGAAATTGGTCCATGATACAATCAGTATAACGCAGTCAAAAGAACACCATGTTACACGCTAAAGCTATGACAAAATCGCCGGACTCTTTCGACAATTAGTGGTTACAAGAGTCACAGATTGGCGGTGGTGATTGGGGTTGGCGGCAGATGACATTGGCACAGACGGAGTTTTGCTAGCAGACCTTGTCGGTAACAGCGCCGCCTGAGTGGTTATTTTATGTAGTATAGGTTATCACATGTGTTTTTTTTTATTTCAAAAGCCCGCCCTAAAGTATAGTAATTCGTGTGTCTGACATATAAATATGAACAAAACATGAATTCATGTCGGAAAGTCACCCTCAGCCACAAGCAGTGCAGGAACGTTGCATCACAAAGGAGAGCACTGGGAGGGCATGTAGAGTCTCATCGATCTACGATGATCTAGGGAGAAGACCAGTATGGACCCTCGGGTTGCTTGCTGCCCGAAGCTTGCGTTTTAGTGTGCGCTCGCATTGCACCATCTGTTCCTGGCACGGGCGGTGAGTTATTATTAGTTTATTCATATAGACTAACTGGATGGCATCATGAGGCAAATCGTCACTAATTACGTCACAATACACAGACGTGTGTGTAATCATTGAAATATGACATCATGTACGACGATCGAACTTTTGTCGTGGTGTGTGCCGACCGTTCATCAATACTGCGTCGGAGTACTGACTGTCTGCTTTTGGGAAGGTTGGCTTCGAACCGTATAATCTGTACCGACTTTCAAGATTCTGTTTTCTGTACGCAATAAAGTCCAGTACGCAAGACGGCAAGTTCTGCTGCCGTATATAGATATCGACGGGTAATTTGGACTTGAATGACACTTGGGAGGCCAAGGTGACCACAGCGCCAGCGGGACGGCCGTGGCCGAGACCGCTGTGTGACCTAAATGTACGTTATTAGACCATACTCATCGTTTATTACAACAACGTCGTCTGTTGTAGGACCCCTCAGTTGATTGAAGGCTATTCTTCATCATTCAGGCAATTATAGGACTTACTCATGGAGGTGACAGTAATTTTGTTGCTCATGTAAGATTCAGTTGAATGAGGAGATAGCCTTTTTGGAAGATGTGATAAGGACCTGACCGATCCAGATGGGTAGGTTCTTTCATATGATAGGGCTGACGAACTATAGGCTTTTGCCACTTGGCAAGAACGCAGTTCTAAGGGACAAAATGCAGTGGACATATGATGTTTTGGAATGGAACTAAAAAAAAGAAAAACGTGGTCTATTATTCTGACAGGATGTAACGTGTAGACTAAATAATCATTAATTCTTAAAAAAATTATTCAATTGATCAAGCTGGGGGAGAGAAAACGGGGAATATAGATCGGGTACAGAAACGTTGTTGAGTGTTGGCCATCGGTAAGCTGTCAGTCGGGGCAACGTGTCCTTGACAGCCGAAAGCAGGCGACGTCAACCCCAGTTCAAGAACCGCGCAACCACGCGTTGTATTCTAGCAGTCCCCTGTGCGCATCTATCGCGCACGTCTCCTCACGTCGTAGCGTACGTGCGAGGGCAGTATGGAAAACAACACCAGACACGGACCGCAGAACCTTTTCGTAGATGGCCAAGCGACGCCAGTGGAACAGACAAGGGACGCGCGGCTGGGACTCTCGCCGCCGCAGCAGAGAATGCAGCGCTCGCGCAGCCCGCCTTGCAGTCCTCGCTTCGCGTGCGTCATGCTCCCATTCTCAGTTGGAGAGCCACCGAGATCGCAGAGAGGCGCGCGTGGACGCCTTTCGCCCGACGCATCACCGAGACCACTCCCCGTGCTTATTCTGCGGCGCTCACTCGTCTTTATCTTTTCCCTCGACGTATCGCTCGGTTTCGATGTTCACGCGTCGGTCGACGCTCGCTCGCGGGAGGTTTCGCGACGCTGAAGCTTTTGAATGTCGCGTTACAAAGCGGGAGACCGCCTCTCAGTTTCTGCCTCTCCGTAGAGAGGGCGCTTGCGGAGAAAGCGTACTTTGTGTCGTGCCCACCGTGGTCGTGCTTGCGGCGGCGAGAGCTTCTCCAGAGCTCGGCGGTGTATTACTGCCCCTCTATCTGGCCGTTATGGTTTTGTTCACCGACTAGATTTCTTTTCTTCAGAGGGTGCTTTCCTTTTATTGTTGTGATGTCGCCCACCTTTGACGTCCTTTCGTCGTCTTTTCTTTCGCGCTTGATGGAAGATCGCGAGAGTCGCGTCGCGTCATGCAGTGAGCCGTTATGTGGGGCGAAACCCAAAAAATCTGCGTGGAACGGGCGCTGGACAAGGGGACATTGCTCTCCACATGGGCCTTTCGCGTAAACGAAATGCTAGAGAAAGTGTGCGCATAGCGTGCAACCGAAATCACGTGTTCGTAGCATCCTGGACGCGACCGAACGGCGTGCTTGTGTTCTTGTAAGCCACTGTGACCACAAAGGGCAGAAAAATGGACGCACGAATGCATTTCGCCCACGCATCGGCACAGACACATGGCCGCCATTGACCCAAACGAGATCCGAAAAAAAAAAAAAGAATGAAAATCATCCGAGACTTTAGCCCCTGTGGATTTAAGCTTTATGTACATACCGAACCAACCTCCGTACACTCCAAAACACGCCGTAAGTGTAGTATGCAGTGCACACACAGTATGTTGTGACACTGCTGTATAGTCCACTGCAACACCGCTGCGAAACAGAAAGCCGAGTGTCCCTGCACGGAACGCTTATGCCAGATTGAATGAAGCGTAAAATTGTTTCAACTTAGCAGTTCTTGTTTTTTTTACAGGCAAACACACTCCTGGAGTCTATCTCATCCTCTATGCGTCATCCAGACTTGCACCAATAATAGAGACCAGGACAGCACGGCGACGGCGATGCCGAAGGCGCGAGCACCACCCTTCGTCTTGAGTGTGCGTATAGCTGCTATTGCAATGAGTTCACGGAAAAAACAAGTAAACTATCAGTGAAGCCAGCCAAATATTAAACTGGCGTGCGCGACCGGCGACTTTTTTGTGCGTCAGCGCCGTACAAAGGAGACCAGGGGCAAGCAGGAGGAGGGGTACGCGCTGGCTACAAAGCGCGCTTAGGTGTGGGCCTGTCGCTGCTATTGCTTAAGGGAAACATCCAACTTATGCGCTCTTAAGGCGACCAGACCACGGGGGTAGGTGAATAGTTTGGATCGTATTTTATTTTCCCGAAAATGAAAGTTGTAGTAAGAAATTGATGAAATGAAATTGAAAGATGCGCAAGAAGCAGCAGAACGTGGTTTATTACAAATGCGCTGATGTGGGGTTACGTTTAAGACGGAACAGCCCAGTAGGTGATAAGCGCAGCTGAGCGAACAAAAGGTTCTCCTTTTTTATATAAATAGTAAAGCCGGGAAGTATGCTTAAAATTACCCGAGGTGACAATAAACGAAGTATGAACCCGAAAACGCTGTGATAAGAATAACACATTGCATAGTCCAGTAAGCGACCATAGTCGACAGCACGCCAGACCAAGAAGTTCTCCTATAGGCCACCAAAGTTCAGGCATGTCCTCCCATCTTGTAGCAACTTGCCAGCTGAGCTAAAACGGCGTTTGTTATATATACCAGCGCTAGTGGATGTTACGGTGGTAACTGAGACATGGTACGAAAAGTGGTTTATGTACAATTTATTTAACACACAATAAAAAGCATTATTCACATCAAGGACAGTGAAACACTTCCACAAATAAAGTATAAAATAGGTTAGTTATCATACAAGGTGTTTTAAAAAGACATGATGAGCTTATACAGTGATAATTATTTGGTAGGAAGTTCTACCACACACTCATTAAATTTGAAGGACAGCAATGTGATAAATATAACAGTTATGTGCTTAGATAGAAGAAAAGATGGCAATAAAGTTCTTATTCTTGTTAAACAGCAATCTTTTTTAATTTACATTTAGGTGATTCGAAGTTAGCAGAAATAAGAAACTCCGACTGCCTGTATTTTTAATATCTTATACTGAAGAAGACATTCTCCATTCATTGTGCGTGGGTAGGAAAAATGAGGAGAAGAACGTTTAATGAGCAGGTCTGATGTCAGATCGGGCCCGTAGCTCCAAGCCCGAGCCGGCAGCTTCAGGCCCGAGTTCGGCAAGGCCTTGCCGGGAAAAGCTCCGCACGGCCTGTACCTGGCTCGTGCGGAGCTCTGGCAATAACAGGCTCTCGCAAACGTTCTGGTCAGCAGCATTTCAAGGAAACCTCTAAACACCTGTACGTCACACTGGTGCACACAATCGTTTCGCAATTCGAAGTGGCAGCAAGCGTTATCTGACGTTCGTGCGTCTGCAACATTTATACCACGTCTCCGAGAGAAGGAGACGCCGTTTGCAAACAACGACGAACCATAAAAAGGACACCTCGCTCTTCTGACACCGGAAATGGGCGTCGAAAGAATGCTTGCTATAGCAGTACTCTGTGCTCTCCCAACTTACACGCACTCGTCTGTACGTCCACAGGGTGGAAGCTATTTACAAGTCTCGCGCGATTCCTGACATAAGAAGAACAAAGCAGAGATAGTGTATTGTGACTCACTAACAAAAAACGTCATGTTGTCATAATCCCCTTTTTATATCTTTAGCCGTCACTCGCACGTCACAGAGTGATATGGAAGTTTCCACAGCATCATCACAGACATTTTTATTTTAGAATGCATTATTGTGGACAACACATTGACTGCTTCCTTGAAAGTATACACGGCTTGAGGAGAATTCATCAACTGTTGCCAGAGACCTCGAGATCCGAAAAGCGCGTTTCGAGGTTACTGTTTTGATTGTGTTCTGCTTCATCCATATTGAGGTGTTGGTCATTCGATAATGCAGCCTATCATTTTCATAAAAAGGTTTGCTGTATAAACGGTGGTTAGGAAACAACGCTGGTTTTAGAGGGATTAATACATTCGTAATTGACAAGCTTTCATAAAAAATCAATTGAAGTGTCTCTTAAACATTATTGGTGAGATTTAGTGCCGGGGATTCCTAGCCCACGTTCTTGCGTTCTATTTTACTGTGCCCAATCACTTGCGTTCGCAGCCGCCCCCAAGGAGAGTACAAAAGAATGCAAGAGCTTGAAGGTCGTGTCGCGAAACCAATCGAATGAATTGAGGAGGGCATCCATTTTCTTCTAGCTCTGGTTGTCACAAGGCCATGTACATTTGCCCACCAAACAGTATTTCAAGCACCACAATTACACTTCCTTCGGTCAACCTTATATGATAGTATATTCTAAAGTCTGCCTCGATGGAACAGGGATTATGGTGTTCGATTGTTGACCTGAAGGTCACGGTTTTCATACCACTAACGGCGGATGCATTTCAATGGAAGCGAAGTGCTAGAGGCATGTACTGTGCGGTGTCAGTTCACATTTAGGAGCGCCAGATGGTCGAAATTTCTGAAGCCCTCCATTACGGCGTTTCTCATAACTATATCGTGTTTTTTATAATCTTATCATAACCGCATGTGCATCTGGATGTAGAACTTGAGATATTGTTATTAGTATACACTCTAAAATCTGACGTTAAGCTTGCAGAACGACTTCTGTGTGCTTCAAATAACACCTGCAACAAACTTTGAGGAAGAACAGATGGCTTTAAAGCAATAGATTAGGACGATAACCATATATGGTTCCATTAAGCATCTATAGATGCTTAATGGAGCGCGAAAACTGACTGGCAGCGTCTGTTCACATCAGTGACGCAACATGTGATTGGTTATTAGTCCAATCACTGGCGTCACTGTGATCGGTTCAATCACAATGACGCACATGTGATTAGACGTCACTGGTAGCCACAATCTGTGACGTTATCATGAAATCATTATTATGTCGCGTGACGGCGTCCTCACGTTTAATCATCGCTTGCTCAGAAGTGACTAGATCACTGGGGCTGTGCAAAATTACGTAAGTGAGGAAAGCTTTTCGAGGGTGGCGGGGAACCTACACAGGATGAAAATAAGAAAAATGCTTTCGTCATCGAGTCGTCCCGGTTGAATGCCATTAGAAACCCTCCGAGTTTTAAATATATTGAAGTCTAAGAACGAAGCAATGCCTCCTTTCAAGGAATGTCGCCATAACCATCTGCAGAAATGTCAGAAGGGAGCTGCAAAAGGCGTGACGCTGGAGATGCGTATACGGCAAATATGACGCCATGGTTCCTCTTGTCTAGCGTTGCCAGTGGATCAAAAATCACCACCCAAGCACTCCGCATAGATGGTTAATCAGCCAAAGCTGAAATGTGCGGCTCCGGTTTTTAGCAGTGGGTCTAATCCGACGTGGCACTGAGGCCCTTCACAGTTATTGGTTACATGCTCGTGCTTCTTAACCAGGTAAGACGTGCACGTTTGGCTTGGGCTATACCACAGAGTTTATTTGACATGCTGAACGTTGTGCCTCCCATTATCGCGTTCATGGAGTATTGTAACGTGCGGTTAAATGCGTTTCGCCGTGCGTTAATCACAGTTGTTGTTCTCGAACCATGGGTGGTTCGAGAACAACCTTGAGACGTCGCAGCCAAAACACGGAGCAAAATTGAGACGTCGCAGCCGAAGCCAAAGTGCCGCTGAAGAAACTCCCACCGAACGCACTCCCGCAATCAGCATGCTGACGCCGCAACGCCATTCAGTTGTTCGGCGCAGGCCCTGTGCCGTGTCATCTAAAGGTATAAAAAAATTTGGCAGATCTCACGTACTTAGGAATCAACTTTATGCGAAGCACGTGGAGGGAAGGTGACCATGTTGCATTATTTTTTTTTGAGCGACACGTTATGCAATGACGCTAAATATATGTACAAATGTTGCACGCAGAGACATGTGTGGAAGAGTTTCAAATGTTTATATAACCAGTTTTCCACTTGGACAACGAGGTCAGCTGGAAATGTGTTTTAGCACCACGAGAAGCTGATATGAAGCGCTGATGCTCGCTAAGATGCTGGCCCTTGACACTGCTACTTAAATCAATTTCAGCGTATCAGTTTCTGTCATTCCTTCTTCGAGTCTAGGCGAATTTGAGACCACACCATAAAATGATATGGTCTCGTACCTTGCCAAACACTTCCACATCTTGCGCGATGCCTGGGTGTGCACTCAGTATAAAGTCTATTTGTTCTTATTTTACCATCAGGGCTCCTTCATGTCCGCTTACGGTTCCCTCGATCGTTTTCGGTAGAATGTATTCAAGATCCGTAAATAATTACGATCTGCGAATTACTAATATAGCTCCCCTCTGGCATTTCTAGTATCGATGCCATAATCTTCTGCTGCCTGGTCGCCAGCCTGCTTCTTCCCTACCTTGGCATTGATGTCTCCCACCAGTATAGTATACTGGGTTTTTACCTTACCCATTGGCAATTCCACGTCTTCATAGAGGCTTTCAACTGACGCGTCATCATACCTGGATGTAGGCGCGCAAGCCTGTACCACCTTCATCTTGTATCTCTTATTGAGTGTAATTACAATACCTACCACCCATTCATTAATGCTATAGTATTTCTTTATGTTGCCAGCTATGTTTTGTGGATAAGAAATCCAACTCCCAGTTTTCTTCTGTCAGTCAAGCCATGATAGCACAGGACGTGCCCATTCTGTAGCAGTGTATAGGCCTCATCTGTCCTTCTAACTTCACTGAGTGCTATTACACCCCATTGAAAATCATTTAGCTCCTCGAATAGTACAGCTAGACTTGCCTCCCTAAGATAAGGTTCTAGCGTTCAACGTTGCCAAGTTCAGGCTCCAATCTGACGAGTATCATTACGAAGTGTACAGTGGAAGTTGGAGGTACGGTATTTAGACAGGACATTGGCAAGCGTTCCCAGGAAACGAAGAACCTCATTAAGAAGCGTCAAAGCATGAAAGCCTCCAGTACGATAGACAAAATAGAGTTGGCAGAGCTTTTGAAGTTTATTTATTTAATAAGCGTAGGGTACCCAATGTAAGAAGGGTACCCAATGGAGAGAATTGAGCATGCTGTGAAGAATGGAGGAAGCGTCAAAGCAGTGAAGAGGAAACTTGGAATAGGCGAAAATCAGATGTATGCACTAAGAGACAAGGAAGGCAAAATAACTACCAATATGGACAGGATTGTTAACATAGCGGATGAGTTTTACAGAGATCTGTATAGTAGCTGGGACAACCACGACCTTACTATAAGAACTAGCAGTAGCACTGATGGCATGGCACCCCACCAGTAATGATAGAAGTCAGAAAAGCTTTGGAGAGCATGCAAAGAGGCAAAGCTGCAGAAGGATTAGGTTATCATCAGATCTGCTGAAAGATGGAGGACAGATTGTGCTAGAAAAACTAACGGCCCTGTTGACGAGGTGTCTCCTGTCGGGAAGAGTACCAGAATCTTGGAAGACCGCTAACATCATCTTAATACATAAGAAAGGAGATTACAAGGACTTGAAGAATTAAAGGCCTATCAGCGTTCTCTGCGTAGTATACAAGCTATTTACAAAGGTATTGCTAACAGAATTAAGACAACATTAAAATTCAATCAACCAAAGGAACAAGCAGGATTTCAAACAGGCTACTCAACGATCGACCGCATTCATACTGTCAATCAGGTAATAGAGAAATGCTCAGAAAATAGTCAACCACTATACATAGATTCCATGTATTACGAGAAGGCGTTTGATTTAGTAGAAATATCAGCAGTCATGCAGACACTGCGGAATCAGGGCATTGATGAAGCATATATAAACATCCTTGAAAAAATCTACAGGGGATCAACGGCTACCATAGTGCTTGATAAAGAAAGCAACAGAATATCAATCAAGCAGGGTGCAAGGCAGGGGGATACAATCTCCGCAATGCTATTTACCGCGTGCGTACACGAAGTTTTCAGAGGCCTAGAATCGGAAGGTTTAGAGATAAGAGTTAATTTAGAGTACCTTAATAATCCGCGCTTTGCCGATGACATTGAATTACTGAGTAACTCGGGAGACGAATTTCAACTCATGATTACGGGGTTAGACAGGGAGAGCAGTAGGGTAGGTCTTATAATTAATCTCCAGAAAACGAAAGTAATGTACAACAACCTTGGAAGAGAAGAGCGCTTCGAGATAGGTAATAGTGCACTAGAAGTTGTAAAATACATACATACTTAGGGCAGGTAAGAACCGTGGAGCCGAACCATGAGATTGAAGGAACTAGAATAATAAGAATGTGGTGGAGCGCATTTGGCAAGCACTCACAACTTTTGACAGGTAGATTGCCACTATCCCTAAAGAGGAAGGTATATAACAACTGACTCTTGCCAGTACTTAGCTACGTAGCAGAGATTTGGAGACGTACAAAAAGAGTTCAGCTTAAATTGAGGACAACGCTGTGAGCAATAGAAAGGAAAATGGTAGGTGTAAGCTTAAGAGACAAGAAGAGAGCAGAGTGGATCAGGGAACAAACCGGGGTTAAGGATATCATAGTTGAAATCAAGAAGAAGCAATGGACATAGGGCTGGGCTTGTAGCGCGTAGACAGGATAACCGTTGGTCATTAAGGGTAACTAGCTGGATTCACAGAGCTGGCAAGCGGGTAAGGGGGAGACAGAAAGTTAGATGGGCAGATGAGATTAAGAAGTTTGTGGGTATAAAGTTGCAGCAGCAAGCACAGGACCGAGTTGACTTCCGGAACATGGTGGAGGCCTTTGTGTTGTAGTGGACGTAGTCAGGCTGATGATGATGATTATGATGACGATTATGATGATGATGATGATCAAAGGCTGCCGGACCATGAGTACGCAGTTTCTGCTTACACTTGGCTTCACGGGAATGTTTTTGTGCCAGGACCTCACGAGCGGCCCGGCGAATGCGAGCTCTCTCACGGTTTTACTGTCAGCGCTCTTCTAAAGTTGTCCATGACATACTCATGCGGGAGGTTTCAAGAGAAACTGACGAACGCGTGCTCGGCGCCACAGCTGCGACAAAATGAACGACGTCATTCCCAACGCAGCCAATGGCGCGCGTTCTTGGGTGCAACGTTAAGAATGACGTAACTGAGAGGACAGCCAATTGAGACTGCTCGTGACCCTTCTGCCGGACAGTTTTTCATTTCTCCTAGCCATTTACAGCTTTCGCTGCAAAAGAAAATAGACAGATTTAGTAGCGCGTCCGCAGCAGCCGTACGGACGCAGCCTGCCAGCCATTCGCAATGGGAGGCTGCGTCCGAATGGCTGCTGCGGACGCGCAACTAAATCTGTCTAATGACCTTGCACCTCTAACTGCTCTCGGGCAGGTGAATGTTCGTGATCAGTTTCGATCGACGAGGAGAGTGAGGTGCGAAGTTGATGACTGGTAAAGTTCGAATGCCTCGAACCGTCGTCCATGGTTCAGGCGAGACTATAGAGTGCAAGAGGTACTTCTTATTTCCATAATTACAAGCAAAATAAAGAATCAGTCTGGAAGGCGGGGTGTCGCTGAAGCGGTCTTATTCAAGGCAAGGCACGCGCACGTGTCTTCTCGTCAGGTTTTCTGACAAGAACGCTTTCCCAGAATTTTGAAAAGGTGTCACGGGTCGGTAAGCTCCTGTAACAATGTCGCAAGCGTTTGACCACGAGACACCGGCGCTCGCTGGCAGTGAGTCGTGCAAGAACGAGAATCCCCCTGAATCGAGCTACATGAAAAATTTCGTATTCATTGCGCGGTCAAGCTCGTTGTATTGCAATAGTAACTTTCCATGGAATAATTTAAATCCGATATTTCTAGTAACCTATCAGTTGTAAAGTGAAGCTTAGCCCTGACTTTACGTGTGTGGCATGCTTTCCCTCACATTGGTATTGTACTTCTTGTATATAGTTGGAACCACGCAGGCGATTGACTACGACAATCTATGGTTTTATTCCAATCACATATTCAAAGAAAACGCCTCCGACAGATAGCTTGCATAAATGTTCTTAAATAAGAGAGCAAAATTTGATTTTTGTAATTTAGTACTTGGGTTCGCTTACATATGCGCGACGTAACACGTAACTGTGGCCGACATATATACAAAGAAATAATTAGATTCTATGTAGGTTAACAACTTTCTCTTTCTGTTTCTCTTAAGATGCCCCAAACACACTGACACGTTTCTTTTCTTTTCTTTTCTTTTTTTGCAAGACAAGTACCGAAGAACCATCTTGTCATTTGGTCTTCCTTCTAACGGCTGCCGATGTGAGAAGCTTCAAAAAAGGACATATGCTTCTCCTGTCGCTGCATGAACAGCGAATCAATTACGGTGGTTTATTAGGTTACCCGTGGACAACCTATAAGCCCATCAATTAGCGAGACCACGCTCACATTTCACTGAAACCACCGAAGCTGGGCTCAGCCAGCCATTGAAGAACTGCGCTTAGAAAGAGGATGCACTTTCACAAAAAAAAAGTTCTGACGATTGTCAGAAGAGCGTGTGTCAGCTAACCGCGACGTTGTACCTATTATTACGAAGGAACCAGCTAGCCAATGGGGCACCGGCGTTGAGAAATGAAAACTTGAACTTGAGCTCCGATTATCCGTTCACGCAGCATGTTTTTTTTTTTTTTTTCATGCGTTCAACATCGACCGCTGCCATCGTGTAGCCGCTTCGTAAGAAACGGCGCATTTCCGCGATCCTCGTACGTTGAGAACCAATAGCACGCGGCGCACGGGTGCATACGTCACGCCACTATAATTAAGTGCGCGTATCCCGGCGCACCGCGTCGGTGAACGTGCTGGCTCGCGTCGTGTAGCGGAAACGCTGATCTTATCGCACTTCTCGTACTCGCGATCGCGTACAGGTGGCGCCACTGCTCTCGCGCGAGGGAGGTGCTCATTTCTTTGGCAAATGTGGCGGCTTGCTCGTTTACACGCACTCGAGACTAGTGCGCTGTGCGAAGGTAATCACGGGCTCGTGAGTGCGATAGGTGCGCGATTTGTTTTGCAAGCTGTACGCACCGCGCTGAGTGCGTCATTGTTTCTAAATCAGCCCGGCAAAAATGAACCATCCCAAGCCCGTCGCATATAAGCGGCGCAGAGCTCTAGATCTCGTGTCATTCAAGTAGAGAGGGTTAGAGAATAAACATCTTTGGATTGCACAAGATGTTTAGGAGAGGCGTCCGTGGAAGCCGTCTTGTCTATCGTTGGCCGTCGTCATCGTTGTCGGCGTCTTCGACGTGGTGGTGGTGGTGGTAGTAGTAGTAGTAGTAGTAGTAGTAGTAGTAGTAGTAGTAGTAGTAGCAGTAGTAGTAGTAGTAGTAGTAGTAGTAGACATGGTGCAATCCAATATTTTGCTGACTTTGTGTGTCTACCCAGTTTATACATTGGCAACTCTGCAAGATAAGCAATAGAGCCACGAAGTGGTTATTTTCTGCAACTTTTAGTAGTGCCGAGTGTGCTGTGCATTGCGTGAAGAATTTACGAAGTTGAGGTGTGAACTTTGTTACTTAAAGTGATTTCAGTGAACAGTGTTTCCTTTGCTCGTCACGGATGAAAAAGTGGAGCAGACAGTACCCATCAAGCCTTGCGTGAAAGTTGGCAAAACAGCCACGAAAACAATGGACACGATTTAAACTGCTCACAACACAGCCGCTATTTCTGGAGTGTACATTTTTGCATGGCGTCGATGGTTTCGTGAGGGTCTGAAAGGTTGTCATAGGTGACTTCATAGCTAGCCGTCTGGTAACCATTAAAATTGTTGGGAAACTTGAAGAGCAAGAAAAACTGTCAAGCTCCCACAAGATCACTCTCAGTTTCACAGGATGACATCACAGGACCTAAACATCAGCAAGGAAGCTCGTGAAACAATGTTTAGAGAAGAGGAAGATTTGTTCTCTATAGTTGTGATCCACAGTCTCACGACAGAGCAAAAAGACGACCGGGTATTTCCGTGCCAGGAGTGCGTTCTACTGGCATAAAATGAGCCGTACTGGTTAAAAAAAAAAGGGGGGGGGGGGGGGGGACCCTTAAACTTCGCCTTGAAGAGTTGAACGCGAGCGATGTCCTATTCCTAGCTAGTGCGTACTTCAACCACTTAGGGTTTACTTTTAACGTCTGACGCCACTCAAGAAGTTTCAATTGTGAATTACTACAATGTAATTGATTCAGTGCATCTAGAAGTCGTATGTGTAGACAAATGCTTGTGATTTTTTTTTTTTACTTGCAGAATGCTGTACATAGCGATTTCGTTCCAGAAGGAGAAACTTCGAATGCTACAATGTACAGAGACATCTTATTACGCCTGCTGCAGAGAATGCAACGAGTCCGGCCCACAATGCTTCATTCACGTGACTGGTTCATGTTGCATGACAATGAACACGAAATTTAGAAATGGAACTTGAAACCGGACTTTCTTCTAATAAAGATCTTACAATAGTGAAACGTGTGATATTAGAGTTCACAGAGTGCAGTTTCTTAATCTAAACCAAGTCAGTGTTTTTCTTCAGTGTCCCTTTAAAGAGACACAAAAGAGCAAAACTATCTTTCGCGCATTAGTGAAGTACAATTTCACAATCCCGGAAACACCAGGCTTAAGGCGGGATGACGCGTGGTAAGCGGGAAAACGCGCGAAAAAGAAAATGTGGGTGGCGACAGCTACCATGAGATTCCCGCAGCAAACTATGTGCATGACTTAAGAGATTTTGAATGCGCTTACTCGGTCCTACGTAGATTTGAATCGATAAAAATGAAGTATACATTGTATTATGTGGGTGCCATATGCTTAGCATGCGAAGTTTAAGAAAAAGATCGTAAAGCGAACACCACGGAAATACCGAAAATACATTTCGAAATTTCTTACGTCACGCGTGGAGATTTTGTTGCGAAGTTTAAAAAAATCAAAGGTTAACCTTGATTTTCTCCGCTAATTAGTGAACTTATAATAGTAAAATACATGGCATGAGAGTTCTCAGAGTGTTGTTTGTAAGTCTAAACCAAATAATTGTTTTTCTTTAGCGTCCCTTTAAGGACCTGGCAATGCCAAGCATCTTAATGACATATAATAGATGATATCTGATAAGGATACTATAGGGAGAGATAAAGATGCAAGGAAAGGCAGGGAGGTTAACCAGACGCACATCCGGTTTGCTACCCTGCACTGGGGAAGAGATAAAGGGGAGAAAAGAGGTTGCAGAAAGATGAGAAGGTACACACAATCACGAGCACACTCGGGGAGCACACACAGTCTGTAGGCGGTCGCTCAGGTTTGTTGACTTTAGGTAAAGTAGCAGTGCTTTAGTTGCTTTCTGCGCAACTGAGGCAGATGCCCAAGGTCCTAGTATCTTCTGCACACAAAATAGTCTGGGGTCAAGTTGATTCAAAACCATCCGGAGCTGGCATCGCTGTGTGTCGTAGCAAGCGCAGCTGCACAGGAGGTGTTCGATGGTCTCTTCAGCTCCGCAGTAGTCGCATGTATACGAGTGTCTGCCATACCAATGCGAAAGCAGTACACCTTTGTAAATGCAACACCCAACCAAAGGTGGCATAACAGTGTCGCATCGGAGCGGGAAAGTTGTGATGGCAGCTTTAGCTTGAGCGAAGGATCCAGTTCATAAAATTGACACCTTTGGAAGCTGGTAGACGACTAGAACGTGCGTGTGAGATCTCGAGCCAGCAAGTAAAAATGTCTTGCTGCATCATTCCTTGATAGAGAAATCGGGACTACATGGGTTTCTTCGTGGGCTGAGGGGGCAGCATCATCGGCTAATTGATTTCCGGTAATACCGATATGTCCAGGCAGCCATTGATATATAATATCATGCCCTCGTGCTAGAGCTTCATGATGGCAATGTCTTATTTCTTGTACCAATTGGTCATGACTCCTCCTACGCATGGCAGACTGCAAACTCTGAAGCGCTGCCTTCGAATCGCAGAATATGACCCATTTTCCTAGACGTTCTTGAACGAGATATTGTAAAGCAGTCCTTATAGCAGCAAGCTCTGATGCCGTAGATGCAGTCATATGCGACAACTTAAACTTAATTGTCATTGCTGCAGCCGGAATTACAGCGGCACCTGATGAGCTGCTGGACGAGACGGACCCATCAGTGTATATCTGCGTTCGGTCTAAGTACAACTCATGTAATAATAGCAGTGTTGCTTGCTTCTATGCTACTCTGGAGTGATTGCTTTTATTTTTGATTCCCGGAATTTCTAGACGTACTTGCGGCTGGTCGAGGCACCGCAAAGGACATGCCATTCTCGCAGCTGGCGTATATCCTGATGGAATGCTGTTTAGGTGCTTGGCTATGACGTCTGAAAACGTAGCACGTGATCTTCCGGAAGGTAGAAGGGCCAAGTGGTGGTCGGGGACACGGCTAGCATGTCGAATGTGCGCTCTGAGGCAATCCACAACTCTATATGTCCTGACCGGATGGTCTTTGGCAAGCATGATTGTGGCATAAGTAGAAGCGCATCGGGGCAGTCCTAGGCAGATACGCAGTGCCTGACCCTGCAAACTCTCCAATGAATGAGTATTCCATTTGCAAGTGTTAGTCAGTACCGGCAAGCTGTAGCGCAATAGACCCAGAAATAGGGCCCTGTACAGCTGTAGCATGGAGGCCACAGAAGTTCCCCATGCTTTACCGCACAAGAATTTCATTATATGCACACTAGATAGCAGTCTCTTCTTCAAGTACGCACAATGCGGGCTCCACGAAAGACTTCTGTCGATTATTATGCCCAGGAAACGATGCGTCCGTGCATATTTGACACTCTGCCCATTGATGTAAACAAGGTATGGCGTCATTGGTTTGCGTGTAAACGCCATCAACGCGCACTTCACAGTTGATATATTTAGGCCTTGTTTCTGAAGGTAGGCTGTTGTGAGGGTTGCTGCCCGCTGTATTCGTGCACGCACCTGAGGGCGAGTAACTGCAGCACTCCAGAGGCAAATATCATCGGCGTATATGGATAGGCACACCGACTTTTGCAGAACCTTCACCAGACCAATGAGGGCCACATTGAACAATGTGGGGCTTAAAACACCTCCCTGAGGTACTCCGCAGTAGGTGTAATGTTGGGCAGTTGTACTCTCATATGTTTGTACAAAGAAACCCCTGCCAGTTATATAATCTTTTATCCATTGAAACATTCGTCCACCAATGCCCATTGCTGCGAGAGAAGTGAGGATGGAATCGTGAGCTACATTATCATATGCACTCTTCACGTCAAGAAAGAGTGCCACTGATATGCGCTTGCGACTTTTTTCTTGTTGAACAAATGTCGATAAGTCAAGGACACAGTCAATGAAGGAGCGGCCCCGACGAAAGCCTGCCATGCAAGAAGGGTATTTGGTGTATCGTTCCAAGTACCACTCGAGACGAAATAGAACCATTCTTTCCATCCATCACTTTTCCGAGGCAGCTTGCGAGGGCAGTAGGGCGATACGCTGTCAAGTCCAATGGTGATTTTCCCGATTTCAAAAGTGGTATTAATCGACTTATTTTCCATTCTCGGGGAACACTGCCGCTGAGCCAGGAGTTGTTGAAGCATGTTAAAAGTTCTTTTCTGGCTTTTTGTCCAAGGTGTCCCAACGCACTATAAGTAATACCATCCGGACCTGGCGATGACATGCGCTTAGTAGCGACTAACGCACCTTCCAGTTCTTTCATGGTGAATGGAATGTCCATTTCTGGTAATCGCGTCTCAGGAACGATCACGGCGTCGATGCTCTCGTTCATAATATTCCCGGCAACTCTCGTGCAAAATTCTTCAGCCACCTCGAGTTCTGTTTTTCCGTGATGGAGTGCCAAAGCTTTAAAAGGGTGCCGTTGTTGTGGAGAGAAGCGAAGACCACGAACTGTTCTCCAGATATAAGACAGCGGCTTATGAGGGTCTAGAGATTCGCAGAATGCTTTCCAGCGTTCGCTCTCCAGCTTGTAAATGCGTCGTAAAATCTTTTTCTGGAGCTGCCTTGCTTCCCTCAGATCATAAATTGATCTTGTGCGTCTGTATCGTCGTTCAGCACGCCTTCGTATAGCTCGTAATTTTTCCAGTTCGATGTCAAACTGTGTTATTTTAGACGAAAATGGTAATTTACATTTGGACGCTTGCATAGCTTCCGCTATGGTATTTTCCAGGCTGCAGGCGAGGCCTTCTTGGCAAGCGTTCTCAACACGCGATGCAAACATCGACCAGTCAGTGCCAATTGCAACACCGGAAGAAAAATTTTTTATGATACCATCGATCGTCACATAGGTGGGTATGTGATCACCCCCATGAGTCTCAATATCGCAAAACCACTTAACTTTGTGAGAGAAGCATCGTGACACCAATGTCAGGTCAAGGCAACTGCCATACGTGAGACCCCGCAGATATGTGGGGGTACCATCGTTCATGATGGAAAGGTCGTAATCGGAAGCGAATGTAACAACGTTCCGGCCCCTAGCATTCATCCTAGTGCTCCTCCAAAGCATGTGATGGGCGTTGAAGTCACCGGTGATGATCCAAGGCCCATCGGTCCTCATCAGGATGTCTTTTAATCTGTCGCAGTCAAATCGCGATGACGGAGATATATATCCACCAATAAGCGTGAACGAAACTGCATTCTTCTTTACACGAAGACACGCGTACTGATTGTCGTCATTTGAACTTATTGGGTGCGAAAGATAAGTCAAGTCTGTGCGAATGTAAACAATTACTTTGCTTCGTTCTTCGCAAGCGGCTGAACAAAAAGCTTCATAACCGGACAATCTATACGGCGTTGATACGTTTGGTTAACATATGACAAGTATAGGGAATTGATTGGCCCGAACAAATTGGCGAAAGTCCGAGATACGGGACTTCATTCCTCTGGCATTCCACTGAAAAATCGACGCACTTTTAACTTCAGTGCGGAAGATGAAATTTTGTTGAGCCATTGTGCTTATACGAAGTTAGCAAGAACTGGATTCAGTGCATCCAGTATTTGCAGTGCACTCTTAGCAGATGGAGATTGTATGCTGCTCAGTAGCGTGCGAATCGTGGCAATTAATGATTGCACGATTGCCGTCACTTGCCTGTCTTGGTTGGAAAGATCTCGAACCGGGATCGCAGACTGGCCGTCATGAAACTCCTTCGGTTCGCTTGATGCTGCTTCCCTTTGAAGAGCAGGCCACTCTGTCGCAGTTAGGGTATGCTCACTGGCTTTGTCCTTTACAGCCTTTCCCACGGCATGTGGTCTGGGAGGTAAAGAAGGTGGTACTGATGAGGCTGGCAAACGTGTCGAGGAGGTAGCGGGCGTCCTCGAAGACCGACGTCGACGTGAACGACGACTTCTGACTTTAGCTGCGGCTTCTCGATGAGATGAGTGATCGCGCACCATCTCCTTCAAGATGGTAATTTCCTTCTGAATTTGCGGGCAGTCCTTCGATGTGGCTTCATGGGGTCCATTGCAATTAGAGCATTTCTTGACAGTTGCGACGCACTTATCCGCTTCATGGTGCTCGGCGCAGCGGTGGCATACCACCGAATTCTCGCAGACGCTGCTCACATGTCCAAGTTACATGCATTTACGGCACTGGAGAGGCTTTGGAATGAAAGGCCGCACAGCATGTCTGAAGTACTCCACCTTCACATGAGAGGGGAGTGATGTGCTCCTAAACGCAATCTTCACACAGCGAGACTTGCCTAGCCGGGTGACATCAACAATGGGAGTATCAGTTGTTGACTTGACAAGAAATTGTAAGTCATTATTGGAAATAGTCACATCAATGTCGTAGATCACGCCGGTTACTACATCACATCCCAAGGGAACATGAGAGCGCACCTGGTTGCCGTCCAAGTCAGTAACACTGCGCAGAACGCCCAACGCACTTGCGTGCAAAACGTCCACAGCCAGTATATTCTTTCTGGCGTTCACTCTTATGTCCATGATCTCATTAGGCACGAGCGTTTCCAGAGACCTCGACACAGACTGTCTGTTAAGGCGTTTCATGCTGACGGTAGGAAGTGCAGGCAGAAACAGGATGGTATAAGTGTTCGATTTTGGCGCTTCACTTACAGTTTGAATAGTTGAGGATGAGGATGTTCTCATGTTTCTCCTCTTCGCTTTGCGGCTCAGCAAAGGTTGGAAACCGTCATCTGAAAAGTCCTCACTACTGAGATAGTAAGCATGAGTATCTTCACTGTCGCTGTCACTCGCTTGTCCCATCCGCTTCCTGGAGGCGGCCGCCGCTGATGCCACTGGTGCCAGCAGGCGCCCGGGATGGTCTACATCCATCCCCTCCAAGGGAGCAGCGAAAACTGATCAACAGACTTAAATTACAACTGAAATACGCCGGAGTTAGCAGAAGTAGCTTCTATTCAAAACACACTTCTTCGTCTTCTGTCGAGGATACTATAATGACACACATTAGCTAGTGTTCTTGAAATGAAACTTTATCTCCAAAAAAAAAGGAGTATAAAATTGATTGTAGGTGTTGAAATGGCGGAGATAAATTAACAAACAGACAAACATAAAAGCATCAAGACGGTACTTAAGGAAGGACAAGAAGAAAATTTCTCGTTCTTTACTCCTTCCATATGTTCTTTGCCGTTTTTCAAGTTTGCTACAATTTATCAACACAATTTATACGCGAACTAGCCCAACCATAGGTTTCTTTAGCGTCGTTAGAAATTATTTTCTCCTTATCAATTAGTGCACGCAGCATCATGCGCACTAATGACTGTGACCGCGCCTCCTTAAGCCTGAAAAGAAAAACACGAAGCCAGTGTGTATCAGACATGTTACAAAACGCAAGCGCTGCTCGCCTTTCAGATATTTCTAGGTCTAAGAACTGGCTAACCTCCCTGTCTTTCCGCCTAAACTTTCTTCCTCCTCCTCTAGAAATGGCTATCGGAGTTTAAGGTTACTGATCATAGTCAGAGTTTTGTTATATAGTACATTGAGATTCTAAATAAATGAGGCTGGAAGGAGAGAGAGAGCCGGCAGTACTGTCAGTAGTCCACCATGATGTTTTTACGGGATTAAACATATGCCATAGAAGCCGCCGGTACTGCATCACTCACTCACTCACTCACTCACTCACTCACTCACTCACTCACTCACTCACTCACTCACACACACACACACACACACACACACACACACACACACACACACACACACACACACACACACACACACACACACACACACACACACACACACACACACACACACACACACGCGCGCGCGCGCGTGCACGAATGCTTTTTTGCATTGCATTCGTGTTATGTTGTGCAGCCTTCCGTCACGTAGGTCCAAATCATGTAGTACGTGTCGGTACTTTGGACTCTGTCATGTAACAACCCTTCCAATGTGTTTCATCTGGGGTTCAATGCGTGTTTATTTTGTGGTATCTTTTTATCACTGTTCACACTGCAGTAAAAAAGAAAAGAAAAGAAAACAGGTACTGTTTCCGTAAGACGGCACTCACTTAGCGAGAAATTGTGCAAAAGAACAAGGCGTGTAGCGAGCCAGCTTGAACTTCCCGCACCAACATGCTGTTATGTCACAGATTTTTAATGTTTCTATTAGGGCCTGCTCTGTCCTTATTAGGCAAAAGGAAACTTTCGATGTTCTCTGAGCGTGCCGGCCATTTTTATGCAAATATATGCAATTCTTGTTGAAACAATGTTGCCGAAACTAAAAAAAAAGATACCTTTGATATCCGTGATGTAACTCTTAACAAGCACGCGTAGGAACTTCGGCGCTAATATAAACTATGAAGATTGGACCTTCATCCACCCCCCCCCCCTTTTTTTTTTTATAGGCCTCTGGCGTTGAATATAACGACCGCAGAGTTTTGAAGCATTTAGTGATTGGTCCAAATTATTAGTTTCACTGTAACCGCTCGTCGCTGAAACGAATTTCTTGCCCCGGCGGCTGCAATTTTTACGGGGCTAGGCGTTCCTGTGCTTAGATAAAAGCGCGCGTAGTGACCCTCCAGGTGGTCGAAACTTTCGGAGGCGTTCCTCATGATCATATTGTGTTGTTATGACGTAAAACTCCAACAATTATTGTAATTATACTACTACTACTACTACTACTACTATTACTACAAAAACTATTACTACTACTACTGCTACTACAACAACTACTACTATCACTGCTTCTATTCCTGCTACTACTACTACCACGCCCCGCCGCGGTGGTCTAGTGGCTAAGGTACTCGGCTGCTGGCCCGCAGGTCGCAGGATCGATTCCCGGCTGCGACGGCCAAATTTTCGATGGAGGCGAAAATGCTGTATGCCCGTGTGCTCATATTCGGGGCACGTTTAAGAACCCCAGGTGGTCAAAATCTTCGGAGCCCTCCACTACGGAGTCTCTCATAATCATATGGTGGTTTTCGCAAGTTAAACCCCACATATCATCAAAGAGTTGTATGCGCAGACACGTGTGCACGATAATATTGAAATTTCAAATTGACTTTAATTTGTACTTCTACTATTATACATTTGGTGGTGGAATCAACGACAGTCTAGTAGATGCTGCTACTGTTTTGTTAACCAAACTAGACAATCCTGCACAAATATGTAGGCCTAGGCTTGGAGAAATTTATGATTTACGAGTCTGAGTTTCTTTACTGTTTCTTTGTAATACCCACTTTTATCACTTTAATAAATCCCGGTCGTTCTCCCGCGCTAACGTCAGCAGGATTTTTTTTTTTTTTTTACTCGCGCGCTCAGAGCCGCTGTCGCCATTGTCGGCAATCGGCCTCGTGCATTCCGCTCAGCGGGACCTGGCGCCGTAGCAGCACGTCTCCGAGCGCCACGCCACGCGCATCGTACGCGCGTCCACAAGGAGCGCTCTCTCGCGCCGCCCTCCCGCCGCGTCTTTCGCGCGCGCAAGTCGCGCCGCCGGTGGCGACGACGTCGATAGGCGTGACGTCACGCCGTGTTGAAGTCACGTGCGCGCGCCGCCCCGTATAAAACCTGAGCGGCCCGCCGGTCGCGTCATAGTTCATGTGCGTGATGTGTGCGTGAGGTAGCAATGTTAAAGTCGCTCGTTTCGCCGCACTACCCAGCCGTGGAACCCGTGAGTATCGCCGTGCACGCGCGCGCGGGCTGCTTGTTGCCGCGACGCCGGTTACACTGAGGGCGGCTTCCAGGGGCGTGTCAGGGCTATTTTTTTCCCCTTAAAAGTCATACTGCCAGGTGCCCGGATGGAAGTGAGTAATTTATACTGTGGTTGTATATCACATAAATTATTTAGATATGTAAATCAGTAGATTGAGTAATGATGGTCCCGCAATTAGGTTCCGGCTTGATTTATGTTATGTTCCCCTCCCACAGTTGAAATAATAGTTTTCGTTTTATACTATTAATTTGCCCCTGCCACTGCGATGATGATGATGATGTAAAATTTCAGAAGTGACAGAATTCCCCCACCTGGCCTACTCTAGCATTATCACCTGCTGCACCTGTTACACCTGTTATACCTGCATTTGCCGGGTTATGCGTATGTTCGTGTCTGCTTTCCGGCATGTCCGCCTGACAAGCGGTCACTTTCGAATACAACTGTGTTTGCCCCAATCAGGGCGAAGTCCTGCGCACCACAGGCTGGCATTCGCGCCACCGTGAAGAGACGCTATCAGTGGACCCCCTGGGAAGGCACTTCGTACGACGTCCCGATCGCGTTTATTTGCACCTGTTTGTTTGCCATAGACCCTCCCTTCCCCCCCTCTCCTTCCACGTGCGGAATAAGCGGAGCCCATTTTTACGCCCTCCTTTGGTTTTAGTCTTTTTCCTTCTTACTGCTCGTCCCAATCCGCCCGTGTGCCGAGAGTGGCAGCAACAGCTTAGCAAGCATCACACGACCGAGGGTCGAGCCAACCGGTTTGGGCGAGGAGAGAGATGCCACCACGGTGGCGGCGTTGTACAGCCTGCCAAGAGCCTGGCTTCAAGGAGCGGTGGCCTTCTCCTAATGGCGAATTCGTCTCGCGCGCACACCCATCCTCTCCGCCGTCGCTAGCCGGCCAGGCCGTCCACGAACCAGCCTTCCTACCCACCGTTGCGCCGCCGGCAAAGAGGGCCCCCTCCCGTCTCTGCTAACAGAGAGCGGCCACCAGGCGAACCACTGTCCGATGCCACGCTAAGCGCGCCTTCCTGCCAGGCCTCCTTGGCACACCCTGTTCCCGCATGAACCGACGTCCTCTATGACGAGCCCGGTAAAGAACTTTTTCGACTAAAGCAACCTTGTTCCATCAAACCAGCTGATGTAGGTCCTCTCCAATGGGCGTCAACGAGTTAGATGGTTGGTTGTTGTGGTAAACGTTGCTTGAACTGCGATGACGTAGGCGCGAGAGTTGGCAATAGTCCTCTGTATCTTGTCACTCTGCTCTGTGATCTGTCGTGTTCATCTTTTCCCTCTGTTTTGTCTTTCATGCAGCG
>NW_027465492.1:12500-25318 GCF_043290135.1 Rhipicephalus microplus | reverse complement strand
CAAAGACTGTACGAGTGCAAAACCGCATGGCCAGATGGCCCGTTCGCTCGGGTTCGCCCGAAAATGGAGGAACCACCATACGGGACCCAAAGCCGCGTGAAGTACGAAAGGAACCGCGTGGTCGGGACCCGAAAAAGGCTTGAGCCGCGTGAAGTACGAAAGGAACCGCGCGGTCAAAAGTCGAGGTGTGTTTGACCTGGTGCCACGTGAAGTACGAAAGGAACCACGTGGTCGAGTAGGGCTCGACCCTAAACCGCGCCAAGTACGAAAGGAACCGCGCGGTAGGGGCTCGAAACAAAGCTCGGCCCTGAACCGCGCCAAGTACGGAAGGAACGGCGCGGAGAGGGCTCGACACGAAGCTCGACCCTAAACCGCGCCAAGTACGGAAGGAACAGCGCGGCTAAGGGTTCGAAATAGAGCTCTACCTTGAACCGCGCCAAGTACGAAAGGAACAGCGCAACTAAGGGGCTCGAAGCAAAGCTCGATCCTGAACCGCGCCAAGTACGAAAGCAACCGCGCGGTCGGGACTCGAAACAAGGCTCGACCCTAAACCGTGCCAAGTACGAAAGGAACTGCACGGTAAGAGCTCGAAACAAGGTTCGATTCTGAACCGCGCTAACTGCGCGGTCAGTACTCAAAACAAGGCTCGACCCTAAACCGCGCAAAGTACGAAAGGAACCGCGCGGTAGGGGCTCGAGACAAAGCTCGGCCCTAAACCGCGCCAAGTACGGAAGGAACGGCGCGGAGAGGGCTCGAGACAAAGCTCGACCCTAAACCGCGCCAAGTACGGAGGGAACAGCGCGGCTAAGGGCTCGAAACAAACCCTAAACCGCGCCAAGTACGGAGGGAACAGCGCGGCTAAGGGCTCGAAACAAACCCTAAACCGCGCCAAGTACGGAAGGAACGGCGCGGAGAGGGCTCGAGACAAAGCTCGACCCTAAACCGCGCCAAGTACGGAGGGAACAGCGCGGCTAAGGGCTCGAAACAAACCCTGAACCGCGCCAAGTACGAAAGGAACGGCGCGCAGTAGGGGTTTAAAACAAAGCTGGTCCCAAAACCGCGCCAAGTACGAAAGGAACAGCGCGGTCGAGACTCGGAAGAAAAAGCTTTCAAAGTGTCGTAGCACGATGCACACTGCTGTTCGTGTGGAACAAACGTGACTACCGTGCTGTACGGTGGAGTTCTGTGCGCAAAAGCGGCGGGTGTGTTTCTAAGCACCACAGCGTTGTGTCAAAAAAGAGGTGCCTGAGAGAAACGCATGCGACTGCCGTGCTTTGCGGCATAGCACCGTGCGCAAAAACGGTGCGCATGCAAGAGGTGTCAGAGCTAGCGAACTTTTGCCACGAGCAACAGGTCACTAAAAGCCTATAGATGACGGTGTTGGAGGAAAAGAAAAATATCGAGAAAGCACTGCGGTGTGCCGTGCGTAGGGACGGGCGCGCGTGCCACATGCCGCCGAAATATGGGTGTCGGAGAAAACAGAGTGCCGCGCGTAACGAGGGGCGCGCGTGTTACAGAGAGATATGCCCAAACGCATGAAAGTGTACGCAGGTGTCCTAAGGCAGTTTTTTTTTTTTCCTCATTTTGATGTCGCCCCGGCTGACGTGGTTTTCGTTTTTCCGTGGCCGCCCCGGCTGACGCGGTTTTCGTTTTTCCGTGCCGCCCCGGCTGACGCAGTTTTTGCGCCGCCCCGGCTGACGCGGTTTTCGCGCCGCCCCGGCTGACGCGGTTCCGACTTTGCACTTTTTGGCTCACCCCGGCTGGCGGCCCACTCACTCGATCGCCAGGTCTGTTTGCCCCGGTGGTTCCACCGCCAGGCTTAAGCGCGAACTTTTTTTGTTTGTTTTCTTTTGATTAAGCGCAAGCTTTTTTCTTTGTTTTCTTTTGATTAAGCGCGGGCTTTTTTCTTTGTTTTTTTTGCATTCGCCCCGGCAGACGCGGTTTTTGCGCCGCCCCGGCTGACGCGGTTTTTGCCGCCCCGGCTGACGCAGTTCGGACTTAGCACTTTTCGGCTGTGCCTGGCTGGCGGCCCACTCACTCGATCGCCATGTCTGTTTGCCACAGTTTTCCCGGTGGTGCCGCACCCGGGCTCGCCCCGGCTGACGCGGTTTCGTGCCGCCCCGGCAGACGCGGTTTTCGCGCCGCCCCGGCTGACGCGGTTTCGTGCCGCCCCGGCAGACGCGGTTTTTTGCCGCCCCGGCTGACGCAGTTCGGACTTGGCACTTTTTGGCTGAGCCTTGCTGGCGGCCCACTCACTCGATCGCCATGTCTGTTTGCCACAGTTTTCCCGGTGGTGCCGCACCCGGGCTCGCCCCGGCAGACGCGTTTTTTTTTTCTTTCGCCCCGGCTGACGCAGTTTTCGCGCCGCCCCGGCAGACGCGGTTTTCGCGCCGCCCCGGCAGACGCGGTTTTTTGCGCCGCCCCGGCTGACGCAGTTCGGACTTGGCACTTTTTGGCTGAGCCTGGCTGGCGGCCCACTCACTCGATCGCCATGTCTGTTTGCCACAGTTTTCCCGGTGGTGCCGCACCCGGGCTCGCCCCGGCTGACGCAGTTTTCGCGCCGCCCCGGCTGACGCGGTTTCGTGCCGCCCCGGCAGACGCGGTTTTTTGCGCCGCCCCGGCTGACGCGGTTTTTTGCCGCCCCGGCTGACGCAGTTCGGACTTGGCACTTTTCGGCTGTGCCTGGCTGGCGGCCCACTCACTCGATCGCCATGTCTGTTTGCCACAGTTTTCCCGGTGGTGCCGCACCCGGGCTCGCCCCGGCAGACGCGTTTTTTTTTTTTCTTTCGCCCCGGCTGACGCAGTTTTCGCGCCGCCCCGGCTGACGCGGTTTCGTGCCGCCCCGGCAGACGCGGTTTTTTGCGCCGCCCCGGCTGACGCGGTTTTTGCCGCCCCGGCTGACGCAGTTCGGACTTAGCACTTTTTGGCTGAGCCTGGCTGGTGGCCCACTCACTCGATCGCCATGTCTGTTAGCCACAGTTTTCCCGGTGGTGCCGCACCCGGGCTCGCCCCGGCTGACGCAGTTTTCGCGCCGCCCCGGCTGACGCGGTTTCGTGCCGCCCCGGCAGACGCGGTTTTCGCGCCGCCCCGGCTGACGCGGTTTTTGCCGCCCCGGCTGACGCAGTTCGGACTTAGCACTTTTCGGCTGTGCCTGGCTGGCGGCCCACTCACTCGATCGCCATGTCTGTTTGCCACAGTTTTCCCGGTGGTGCCGCACCCGGGCTCGCCCCGGCTGACGCAGTTTTCGCGCCGCCCCGGCTGACGCGGTTTCGTGCCGCCCCGGCAGACGCGGTTTTCGCGCCGCCCCGGCTGACGCGGTTTCGTGCCGCCCCGGCAGACGCGGTTTTTTGCCGCCCCAGCTGACGCAGTTCGGACTTAGCACTTTTTGGCTGAGCCTTGCTGGCGGCCCACTCACTCGATCGCCATGTCTGTTTGCCACAGTTTTCCCGGTGGTGCCGCACCCGGGCTCGCCCCGGCAGACGCGTTTTTTTTTTCTTTCGCCCCGGCTGACGCAGTTTTCGCGCCGCCCCGGCAGACGCGGTTTTCGCGCCGCCCCGGCAGACGCGGTTTTTTGCGCCGCCCCGGCTGACGCGGTTTTTTGCCGCCCCGGCTGACGCAGTTCGGACTTGGCACTTTTTGGCTGAGCCTGGCTGGCGGCCCACTCACTCGATCGCCATGTCTGTTTGCCACAGTTTTCCCGGTGGTGCCGCACCCGGGCTCGCCCCGGCTGACGCAGTTTTCGCGCCGCCCCGGCTGACGCGGTTTCGTGCCGCCCCGGCAGACGCGGTTTTTTGCGCCGCCCCGGCTGACGCGGTTTTTTGCCGCCCCGGCTGACACGGTTCGGACTTTGCACTTTTCGGCTGTGCCTGGCTGGCGGCCCACTCACTCGATCGCCATGTCTGTTTGCCACAGTTTTCCCGGTGGTGCCGCACCCGGGCTCGCCCCGGCAGACGCGTTTTTTTTTTTTTTTCTTTCGCCCCGGCTGACGCAGTTTTCGCGCCGCCCCGGCTGACGCGGTTTCGTGCCGCCCCGGCAGACGCGGTTTTTTGCGCCGCCCCGGCTGACGTGGTTTTTGCCGCCCCGGCTGACGCAGTTCGGACTTTGCACTTTTTGGCTGAGCCTGGCTGGCGGCCCACTCACTCGATCGCCATGTCTGTTTGCCACAGTTTTCCCGGTGGTGCCGCACCCGGGCTCGCCCCGGCAGACGCGTTTTTTTTTTTCCTTCGCCCCGGCAGACGTGGTTCCCCCCCCCCCCTCCGTCTTTCTTTTTGTTTTTTTTTTTCGCCGCGGCTGAAGTGGATTTTTCGGTGCCTCGACGCCCCGGTAGTCGCGGTTTTTCCGTTTCCGCACGGCCCCGGCTGACGCTGCTCGGTCACAGTCGCCTTTTGTGGTGATTGCAGACTTCTTGAGCGCGGGTGTTTTTTTTTTTGTTGTTGTTGTTGTTTTATTACGCATTCGCTCCAGCAGACGCTGTTTAGACTTTTTGTTTCCTCTTTTATCCTGCGACGAGGTGACGAGGTTTATTCGGTGCCCCGCCGCCCCGGCTGAAGTGATTTTTCCTGTCCCGTGCCGCCCCGGCTGACGCGGTTGGGACTTCGCGTTTGTTCGGCCGCCACGGGTTTTGGCGCACTCGCTCGGTTGCTTGTTGTTGCCACTTGTTGCGAACCCAGGTTTCTTGAGCGAGCGCGGGCGTTTTTTCTTCCTTTCTTTCTTTGTTCTATGTGTTAGCGAATCGGCCTTTAATATCACACGAGGACTCACAACCAACAATTTTCAGTTTGAAGTGTAAAAAATCTGCAGGTGTTGACGTAACTGACTTGCCCCGTACCCTTGAGTACATCCATGAAGTTCTCGTAGTACTACTAAATCGCATTATTCCAAGTGGAGAAATTCCCATAAACTTGCAAACCTCTACACGAAAATCGGTGCGCGTGATAAAGTTGAAAATTATCGTCCGATATCAAATGTGCCTTCTATAACACAAATTCTAGGAAAAAAAAAAAAAAAAACACTTGTTCGCCGTTTTCTGCGCCGTGACTGGCAGCACTCCGGCGAAGCGAAACGGGGTCGATTCGAGCACGATATCGGCGTCTTTCGACGTGCTCGCCGGCGACCGTCGCACGAGTACGTCGCACGAGCGCGTCTGCCGGGGCGCCGTTTGCGAAGCCGACGCAAAAGTGGGAACCGCCGCTCGGATGATCGCCGCTTTCGGCAGAGTGAGTGTTGGCACTCCGGGGAAGCGAAACAGCGTGAATGCGCCCACGAAATCGGCGTATTTTGAAGTGCCCGCCGGCGACCGTCGCACGAGTACGGTAAACCGCGTCAGCCGGGGCGTAGTTCGGGACGCCGACGAAAAAGTGGGAAGCGCAACTCGGATCTTCGCCGTTTTTGCAGGAGTGAGTGGCGGCCCTCCTGCGAGACCAAGAAGCATCGATTCGTGCACGAATTCGGCGCCTTTCGACGTGATCGCCGGCGACCGTCGCTCGAGTAGGGCAAACCGCGTCTGCCGGGGCGGGCTTCGGGACGCCGATGCGAAAGTGGGAAACGCTGCTCGGATGTTCGCCGTTTTTGGCCGAGTGAGTGCTGGCACACGGGCGAAGCCAAACGGGGCCGATTACGGCACGATATCGGCGTCTTTCGACGTGCCCGCCGGCGACCGTCGCACGAGTACGGTAAACCGCGTCAGCCCGGGCGGAGTTCGGGACGCCGATGCGAAAGTGGAGAACGCCGCTCGGATCTTCGCCGTTTTTGGAGGAGTGAGTGGCGGCACTCCGGAGAAGCCAAGGAGCGCCAATTAGCGCACGATATCGGCGTCTTTCGACGCGCTCGCCGGCGACCGTCGCACGAGTAGGGCAAACCGCGTCTGCCGGGGCGGGGTTTACGACGCCGACGCAAAAGTGGGAACCGCCGCTCGGATGTTGGCCGTTTTTGGCAGAGTGAGTGCTGGCACTCCGGCGACGCGAAAGAGCGCGAATGCGCCCACGAAAGTGGCGTATTTGGACGTGCGTGACGGCGACCGCTGCAGGAGTACGAAAAACCACGTCAGCCGGGGCGAGCGACACACGGCGGTCTGGGTGCTTATCGCTGCTATTATAGGGGCACCCCGGCAGACGCAGAAAAAAAAAAAAAATTTTCGACCTTCTTTTTTGCTGGTCGAGCTCGGGTAACCCAGGTCGCAATGGGAGCCGCGCACGAAAGCGGCGTCGCGAGACGCGTTCGCGGTCGCTAGTCGCACGAGCTCGGCAACCGCGTCAGCCGGCGCGGAGTTCGGGATGCCGACGGCTAAGTGGGTACCGCTGCTCGGATGTTCGCCGTTTTTGGCCGAGTGAGTGCTGGCACTCCGGTGAAGCCAAGGAGCGCCAATTCGTGCACGATATCGGCGTCTTTCGACGTGCCCGCCGGCCACCGCCGCACGAGTACGGCAAACCGCGTCTGCCGGGGCGGGGTTCGCGACGCGTACGCAATAGTGGGAACCGTCGCTCGGATGTTCGTCGTCTTTGGCCGAGCGAGTGCTGGCACTCCGGCGAAGCGAAACGGGGCCGATTCGGGCACGATATCGGCGTATTTCGACGTGCTCGCCGGCGACCGTCGCACGAGTACGGCAAAGCGCGTCTGCCGGGGCGAGGTTTGCGACGCCGACGAAAAAGTGGGAAGCGCCGCTCGGATCTTCGCCGTTTTTGCAGGAGTGAGTGGCGGCCCTCCTGCGAGACCAAGAAGCATCGACTCGCGCACGATATCGGTGTCTTTCGACGTGCCCGCCGGCCACCGCCGCACGAGTACGGCAAACCGCGTATGCCGGGGCGGGGTTGGCGACGCCGACGCAAAAGTGGGAACCGCCACTAGGATGTTCGCCGTTTTTGGCAGAGTGAGTGCTGGCACTCCGGCGAAGCGAAAGAGCGCGAATGCGCCCACGAAAGTGGCGTGTTTGGACGTGCTTGACGACGACCACCGCAGGAAAACGAAAAACCACGTCAGCCGGGGCGAGCGACCCATGGCGGTCTGGGTGCTTATCGCTGCTATTATAGGGGCACCCCGGCAGACGCAAAAAAAAAAAAAAAATTTTTTTCGACATTCTTTTTTGCTCGTCGACCTCGGGTGACCCAGGTCGCAGTGGGAGCCGCGCACGAAAGCGGCGTCGCGAGACGGCTTCGCGGTCGCTAGTCGCACGAGCTCGGCAACCGCGTCTGCCGGGGCGGAGTTCGGGACGCCGACGGCTAAGTGGGAACCGCCGCTCGGATGTTCGCCGTTTGTGGCCGAGTGAGTGCTGGCACTCCGGCGAAGCCAAACGGGGCCGATTCCGGCACGATATCGGCGTCTTTCTACGTGCTCGCCGGCGACCGTCGCACGAGTACGGCAAAGTGCGTCTGCCGGGGCGGGGTTTGCGACGCGTACGCAATAGTGAGAACCGTCGCTCGGATGTTCGTCGTCTTTCGCCGAGCCAGTGCTGGCAATCCGGCGAAGCCGAACGGAGCCGATTCGGGCACGATATCGGCGTCTTTCCACGTGCTCGCCGGCGACCGTCGCACGAGTACGGTAAACCGCGTCAGCCGGGGCGGAGTTCGGGACGCCGATGCGAAAGTGGGAAGCGCCGCTCGGATCTTCGCCGTTTTTGGAGGAGTCAGTGGCGGCACTCCGGTGAAGCCAAGGTGCGCCAATTCGCGCACGATATCGGCGTCTTTCGACGTGCCCGCCGGCCACCGTCGCACGAGTACGGCAAACCTCGTCTGCCGGGGCGGGGTTTGCGACGCCGACGCAAAAGTGGGAACCGCCGCTCGGATGTTCGCCGTTTTTGGCAGAGTGAGTGCTGGCACTCCGGCGAAGCGAAAGAGCGCGAATGCGCCCACGAAAGTGGCGTGTTTGGACGTGCTTGACGACGACCACCGCAGGAAAACGAAAAACCACGTCAGCCGGGGCGAGCGACCCATGGCGGTCTGGGTGCTTATCGCTGCTATTATAGGGGCACCCCGGCAGACGCAAAAAAAAAAAAAAATTTTTTTCGACATTCTTTTTTGCTCGTCGACCTCGGGTGACCCAGGTCGCAGTGGGAGCCGCGCACGAAAGCGGCGTCGCGAGACGGCTTCGCGGTCGCTAGTCGCACGAGCTCGGCAACCGCGTCTGCCGGGGCGGAGTTCGGGACGCCGACGGCTAAGTGGGAACCGCCGCTCGGATGTTCGCCGTTTGTGGCCGAGTGAGTGCTGGCACTCCGGCGAAGCCAAACGGGGCCGATTCCGGCACGATATCGGCGTCTTTCTACGTGCTCGCCGGCGACCGTCGCACGAGTACGGCAAAGTGCGTCTGCCGGGGCGGGGTTTGCGACGCGTACGCAATAGTGAGAACCGTCGCTCGGATGTTCGTCGTCTTTCGCCGAGCCAGTGCTGGCACTCCGGCGAAGCCGAACGGAGCCGATTCGGGCACGATATCGGCGTCTTTCCACGTGCTCGCCGGCGACCGTCGCACGAGTACGGTAAACCGCGTCAGCCGGGGCGGAGTTCGGGACGCCGATGCGAAAGTGGGAAGCGCCGCTCGGATCTTCGCCGTTTTTGGAGGAGTCAGTGGCGGCACTCCGGTGAAGCCAAGGTGCGCCAATTCGCGCACGATATCGGCGTCTTTCGACGTGCCCGCCGGCCACCGTCGCACGAGTACGGCAAACCTCGTCTGCCGGGGCGGGGTTTGCGACGCCGACGCAAAAGTGGGAACCGCCGCTCGGATGTTCGCCGTTTTTGGCAGAGTGAGTGCTGGCACTCCGGCGAAGCGAAAGAGCGTGAATGCGCCCACGAAAGTAGCGTATTTGGACGTGCTTGACGGCGACCGCCGCAGGAGTACGAAAAACCACGTCAGCCGGGGCGAGCGACCCACGGCGGTCTGGGTGCTTATCGCTGCTATTATAGGGGCACCCCGGCAGACGCAGAAAGAAAAAAAAAAATGGGGACATGGCGTGCGTCACCGTGCGGCTTCGCAGCGTTGCCGAAGTCGCCGAGCCCTTCGACTGAGCCGAACGGCGGACAGGGAACGTTGGTCGGCCGTTCTAACCTGTCGGTGCCACGCCGAGACGTCGTTAAGGAAAACCGCGTCGTGGGCCTCTACGACGCCGTCGAGTCGTTGTACGTTTGGTGTCCAGCGTGTCGGCGGCGAGTAGCGGACACGTCGTTCACGACTTCGGTCTTTCGCAGTCGACGCGAACTTGCGGAGAGTCGTGGTGCCTCACGTTTTCGGCAGAAACCGCGGCGGAATTTTCCCGTGCGTGCGCGCACGACCTCGGTGCTGTGCCGTCAGCGTAGTGTTGCACAAACTCGTGGCCTACCCAAGGTGCGGTACGTTTGCGGCCGTATCCTCGGTGGGAATTTCGTGAGTAGGGTCGCAAATTCTACGACCTCGGCGGGTTTGAGAGCGACGTAGACTTGTGGCACGCTCAACATGCCACACGTTTCGGGGCACACCCGCGGTGAAATTTTCTCGAGTACGCTCGTATTAGGGCCCAAGGAGGTCTGGGTACTTATCGCTGCTATTATGTGGGGGTTCTCGTGAGCGGCGTACGCGAAAGCGACCGGGTGTCTGATATGCGGCGGGCTTCGGCCTCGTCAAGCGTGTCCTCGGGTCTGCTCCAGGGGAATCCACGGCAGTCGTCTGCAGCCTCATCCGCTTGATGCGTTAGGGGCTGGTTGTCGGACGGTGCCGTTTTACCACGATATCGAGGTGTGTTCCGTGTCGTCCTCGGGCGATTCAGATGCGAAAGCGCCGAAGACGCGGGCGTGACCCGTCGTCTGGCGGCTTTGCAGTCTCGGCTCCGTTGCTAGTTCCGGCCGGTCCACCGACAGTGCAGCGGGCTTGGGCAACCCGCACGGCGCGACCGAGTCGATGCAACGAAAAAGAGCGAGCATGAACGTGCTTCTTGCCGCACGGCTCCCACTCGTCTTTCGGGAAGGTTGTGCCGTAGCGAGCTCGAACGCCGTCATCTCGGAGTGCAAAATAAGCGTGTTGGGGCGCCTGAAGGTGGCCTCCGCCGCACACAGACTGCGTCCGGCCCGCCGAGGGCGAGGACGGACGCGCAGTCGAACGATTACCTGGTTGATCCTGCCAGTAATCATATGCTTGTCTCAAAGATTAAGCCATGCATGTCTAAGTACATGCCGAAATAAGGCGAAACCGCGAATGGCTCATTAAATCAGTTATGGTTCCTTAGATCGTTTCTTCCTACTTGGATAACTGTGGCAATTCTAGAGCTAATACATGCAGTGAGCCTGGAGCCCTTTGGGTAACGGGTGCTTTTATTAGACCAAGATCGATCGGGTTTCGGCCCGTATTGTGTGGTGACTCTGGATAACTTTGTGCTGATCGCATGGCCACGAGCCGGCGACGTTTCTTTCAAGTGTCTGCCTTATCAACTTTCGATGGTAGGTTACTTGCTTACCATGGTTGTTACGGGTAACGGAGAATCAGGGTTCGATTCCGGAGAGGGAGCCTGAGAAACGGCTACCACATCCAAGGAAGGCAGCAGGCGCGCAAATTACCCACTCCCGGCACGGGGAGGTAGTGACGAAAAATAACAATACGGGACTCTTTTGAGGCCCCGTAATTGAAATGAGTACACTCTAAATCCTTTAACGAGGATCAATTGGAGGGCAAGTCTGGTGCCAGCAGCCGCGGTAATTCCAGCTCCAATAGCGTATACTAAAGCTGCTGCGGTTAAAAAGCTCGTAGTTGGATCTCAGTTCCAGACGAGTAGTGCATCTACCCGATGCGACGGCTCGGACTGAACATCATGCCGGTTCTTTCTTGGTGCACTTCATTGTGTGCCTCGAGATGGCCGGTGCTTTTACTTTGAAAAAATTAGAGTGCTCAACGCAGGCGAGTCGCCTGAATAAACTTGCATGGAATAATAGAACAAGACCTCGTTTCTGTTCTGTTGGTTTTTGGAATACGAGGTAATGATTAAGAGGGACGGACGGGGGCATTCGTATTGCGGCGCTAGAGGTGAAATTCTTGGACCGTCGCAAGACGAACTACTGCGAAAGCATTTGCCAAGAATGTTTTCATTGATCAAGAACGAAAGTCAGAGGTTCGAAGGCGATCAGATACCGCCCTAGTTCTGACCATAAACGATGCCAACCAGCGATCCGCCTGAGTTACTCAAATGACTCGGCGGGCAGCTTCCGGGAAACCAAAGTATTTGGGTTCCGGGGGAAGTATGGTTGCAAAGCTGAAACTTAAAGGAATTGACGGAAGGGCACCACCAGGAGTGGAGCCTGCGGCTTAATTTGACTCAACACGGGAAAACTTACCCGGCCCGGACACTGGGAGGATTGACAGATTGAGAGCTCTTTCTTGATTCGGTGGATGGTGGTGCATGGCCGTTCTTAGTTGGTGGAGCGATTTGTCTGGTTAATTCCGATAACGAACGAGACTCTAGCCTATTAAATAGGTGCGGGGTTCCCAGCACCTTACAACCTTCTTAGAGGGACAAGCGGCTCCTAGCCGCACGAAACAGAGCAATAACAGGTCTGTGATGCCCTTAGATGTCCGGGGCCGCACGCGCGCTACACTGAAGGAAGCAGCGTGTCTTTATCCCTGTCTGAAAAGACTGGGTAACCCGTGGAACTTCTTTCGTGATTGGGATAGGGGCTTGCAATTGTTCCCCTTGAACGAGGAATTCCCAGTAAGCGCGAGTCATAAGCTCGCGTTGATTACGTCCCTGCCCTTTGTACACACCGCCCGTCGCTACTACCGATTGAATGATTTAGTGAGGTCTTCGGACCGATGTCCGGCGCGGCCTTTCGGTTGCGCCGGTCTGTTGGAAAGATGACCAAACTTGATCATTTAGAGGAAGTAAAAGTCGTAACAAGGTTTCCGTAGGTGAACCTGCGGAAGGATCATTAACGGATTGTGAAGGGTGAGCGCCTCAGCTGCGTCTGCGCCCGACACTTTCTGCCGCTGACCCCGTTTGGACGCGGGGTCGGCTTTTCCCCACGGGGCTGCCTGAATGTGGAGCGGCACCCCGTGACAAATTGTTGCGCCCAGCGGACGCCAACACCGCGACCTTGGACGGTCGGCCAGGTGGCGGACGCGGGTACAAACGGCGCAACGCACTCATAGGTCGGCTTTCGACCCGCCACTGCACCGTGGCTCGAAGCGCTCGAAATGCGCGACCCGACCGCTGCGGGACCGCCTAGTACTGTAAACAGGAGCGGCGGAGCGCGAACGGCGAGTCGTGGTTACGTCGGTAGAAGGCGAGGCTGCGCGTTCCCGAAACGCCAGCCGAGTGCCCTCCCGACCGTTCGAGCGTGCAAGAACGAGACCCGACAATCGCGCGGCGACTGCCAAGTACGAGAGGAACGGCACAAGCGTCGGCGGTCGGTCAAGGAACTGGCGATGTGACGGGTCCGCTGTGCACCAGTGCATACCGTCCCGCCGTCCGCGGCAAGCGCCTCCGCGTCCTCGGGTGACGGAGGCTGCCGGTCGGTTCTTGCAGGCGAGGGATCTCGCTGGCACCGGTTCGCGTTGACGCGCGGCCGGTCATGGCACGGCGATGCGACGGCCGAGGTGCGCAGTACTCGATGGAGGAACCGCACGCTCCGATGACCGTCCCGCCCTCCGCGGCGTATGCGTACCGACCGTAATGGTTGCAGCAGCGCCGGCCGGCTTTTGAATTCGCCACACGAAACACGGTGCGAGATCGCGGTTAGGGGAGCGTCGACGTTGCCAGGCGTTTTGCTTGCTGCCGAGGGAAAGGCGGCACGGCCACGTCGCGCTCGTCGCGATTAGCGGGTCTGCGCGCTTTGGGAAGGTGCCGCAACGACTTGCCGAAAGAGGAAGCACGGAAG
>NW_027465492.1:0-5000 GCF_043290135.1 Rhipicephalus microplus | reverse complement strand
GCCGTGCGTAGGGACGGGCGCGCGTGCCACATGCCGCCGAAATATGGGTGTCGGAGAAAACAGAGTGCCGCGCGTAACGAGGGGCGCGCGTGTTACAGAGAGATATGCCCAAACGCATGAAAGTGTACGCAGGTGTCCTAAGGCAGTTTTTTTTTTTTTTCCTCATTTTGATGTCGCCCCGGCTGACGTGGTTTTCGTTTTTCCGTGCCGCCCCGGCTGACGCGGTTTTCGTTTTTCCGTGCCGCCCCGGCTGACGCAGTTTTTGCGCCGCCCCGGCTGACGCGGTTTTCGCGCCGCCCCGGCTGACGCGGTTCCGACTTTGCACTTTTTGGCTCACCCCGGCTGGCGGCCCACTCACTCGATCGCCAGGTCTGTTTGCCCCGGTGGTTCCACCGCCAGGCTTAAGCGCGAACTTTTTTTGTTTGTTTTCTTTTGATTAAGCGCAAGCTTTTTTCTTTGTTTTCTTTTGATTAAGCGCGGGCTTTTTTCTTTGTTTTTTTTGCATTCGCCCCGGCAGACGCGGTTTTTGCGCCGCCCCGGCTGACGCGGTTTTTGCCGCCCCGGCTGACGCAGTTCGGACTTAGCACTTTTCGGCTGTGCCTGGCTGGCGGCCCACTCACTCGATCGCCATGTCTGTTTGCCACAGTTTTCCCGGTGGTGCCGCACCCGGGCTCGCCCCGGCTGACGCGGTTTCGTGCCGCCCCGGCAGACGCGGTTTTCGCGCCGCCCCGGCTGACGCGGTTTCGTGCCGCCCCGGCAGACGCGGTTTTTTGCCGCCCCGGCTGACGCAGTTCGGACTTGGCACTTTTTGGCTGAGCCTTGCTGGCGGCCCACTCACTCGATCGCCATGTCTGTTTGCCACAGTTTTCCCGGTGGTGCCGCACCCGGGCTCGCCCCGGCAGACGCGTTTTTTTTTTCTTTCGCCCCGGCTGACGCAGTTTTCGCGCCGCCCCGGCAGACGCGGTTTTCGCGCCGCCCCGGCAGACGCGGTTTTTTGCGCCGCCCCGGCTGACGCAGTTCGGACTTGGCACTTTTTGGCTGAGCCTGGCTGGCGGCCCACTCACTCGATCGCCATGTCTGTTTGCCACAGTTTTCCCGGTGGTGCCGCACCCGGGCTCGCCCCGGCTGACGCAGTTTTCGCGCCGCCCCGGCTGACGCGGTTTCGTGCCGCCCCGGCAGACGCGGTTTTTTGCGCCGCCCCGGCTGACGCGGTTTTTTGCCGCCCCGGCTGACGCAGTTCGGACTTGGCACTTTTCGGCTGTGCCTGGCTGGCGGCCCACTCACTCGATCGCCATGTCTGTTTGCCACAGTTTTCCCGGTGGTGCCGCACCCGGGCTCGCCCCGGCAGACGCGTTTTTTTTTTTTCTTTCGCCCCGGCTGACGCAGTTTTCGCGCCGCCCCGGCTGACGCGGTTTCGTGCCGCCCCGGCAGACGCGGTTTTTTGCGCCGCCCCGGCTGACGCGGTTTTTGCCGCCCCGGCTGACGCAGTTCGGACTTAGCACTTTTTGGCTGAGCCTGGCTGGTGGCCCACTCACTCGATCGCCATGTCTGTTAGCCACAGTTTTCCCGGTGGTGCCGCACCCGGGCTCGCCCCGGCTGACGCAGTTTTCGCGCCGCCCCGGCTGACGCGGTTTCGTGCCGCCCCGGCAGACGCGGTTTTCGCGCCGCCCCGGCTGACGCGGTTTTTGCCGCCCCGGCTGACGCAGTTCGGACTTAGCACTTTTCGGCTGTGCCTGGCTGGCGGCCCACTCACTCGATCGCCATGTCTGTTTGCCACAGTTTTCCCGGTGGTGCCGCACCCGGGCTCGCCCCGGCTGACGCAGTTTTCGCGCCGCCCCGGCTGACGCGGTTTCGTGCCGCCCCGGCAGACGCGGTTTTCGCGCCGCCCCGGCTGACGCGGTTTCGTGCCGCCCCGGCAGACGCGGTTTTTTGCCGCCCCAGCTGACGCAGTTCGGACTTAGCACTTTTTGGCTGAGCCTTGCTGGCGGCCCACTCACTCGATCGCCATGTCTGTTTGCCACAGTTTTCCCGGTGGTGCCGCACCCGGGCTCGCCCCGGCAGACGCGTTTTTTTTTTTCTTTCGCCCCGGCTGACGCAGTTTTCGCGCCGCCCCGGCAGACGCGGTTTTCGCGCCGCCCCGGCAGACGCGGTTTTTTGCGCCGCCCCGGCTGACGCGGTTTTTTGCCGCCCCGGCTGACGCAGTTCGGACTTGGCACTTTTTGGCTGAGCCTGGCTGGCGGCCCACTCACTCGATCGCCATGTCTGTTTGCCACAGTTTTCCCGGTGGTGCCGCACCCGGGCTCGCCCCGGCTGACGCAGTTTTCGCGCCGCCCCGGCTGACGCGGTTTCGTGCCGCCCCGGCAGACGCGGTTTTTTGCGCCGCCCCGGCTGACGCGGTTTTTTGCCGCCCCGGCTGACACGGTTCGGACTTTGCACTTTTCGGCTGTGCCTGGCTGGCGGCCCACTCACTCGATCGCCATGTCTGTTTGCCACAGTTTTCCCGGTGGTGCCGCACCCGGGCTCGCCCCGGCAGACGCGTTTTTTTTTTTTTTTTCTTTCGCCCCGGCTGACGCAGTTTTCGCGCCGCCCCGGCTGACGCGGTTTCGTGCCGCCCCGGCAGACGCGGTTTTTTGCGCCGCCCCGGCTGACGTGGTTTTTGCCGCCCCGGCTGACGCAGTTCGGACTTTGCACTTTTTGGCTGAGCCTGGCTGGCGGCCCACTCACTCGATCGCCATGTCTGTTTGCCACAGTTTTCCCGGTGGTGCCGCACCCGGGCTCGCCCCGGCAGACGCGTTTTTTTTTTTTCCTTCGCCCCGGCAGACGTGGTTCCCCCCCCCCCTCCGTCTTTCTTTTTGTTTTTTTTTTTCGCCGCGGCTGAAGTGGATTTTTCGGTGCCTCGACGCCCCGGTAGTCGCGGTTTTTCCGTTTCCGCACGGCCCCGGCTGACGCTGCTCGGTCACAGTCGCCTTTTGTGGTGATTGCAGACTTCTTGAGCGCGGGTGTTTTTTTTTTTTGTTGTTGTTGTTGTTTTATTACGCATTCGCTCCAGCAGACGCTGTTTAGACTTTTTGTTTCCTCTTTTATCCTGCGACGAGGTGACGAGGTTTATTCGGTGCCCCGCCGCCCCGGCTGAAGTGATTTTTCCTGTCCCGTGCCGCCCCGGCTGACGCGGTTGGGACTTCGCGTTTGTTCGGCCGCCACGGGTTTTGGCGCACTCGCTCGGTTGCTTGTTGTTGCCACTTGTTGCGAACCCAGGTTTCTTGAGCGAGCGCGGGCGTTTTTTCTTCCTTTCTTTCTTTGTTCTATGTGTTAGCGAATCGGCCTTTAATATCACACGAGGACTCACAACCAACAATTTTCAGTTTGAAGTGTAAAAAATCTGCAGGTGTTGACGTAACTGACTTGCCCCGTACCCTTGAGTACATCCATGAAGTTCTCGTAGTACTACTAAATCGCATTATTCCAAGTGGAGAAATTCCCATAAACTTGCAAACCTCTACACGAAAATCGGTGCGCGTGATAAAGTTGAAAATTATCGTCCGATATCAAATGTGCCTTCTATAACACAAATTCTAGGAAAAAAAAAAAAAAAAACACTTGTTCGCCGTTTTCTGCGCCGTGACTGGCAGCACTCCGGCGAAGCGAAACGGGGTCGATTCGAGCACGATATCGGCGTCTTTCGACGTGCTCGCCGGCGACCGTCGCACGAGTACGTCGCACGAGCGCGTCTGCCGGGGCGCCGTTTGCGAAGCCGACGCAAAAGTGGGAACCGCCGCTCGGATGATCGCCGCTTTCGGCAGAGTGAGTGTTGGCACTCCGGGGAAGCGAAACAGCGTGAATGCGCCCACGAAATCGGCGTATTTTGAAGTGCCCGCCGGCGACCGTCGCACGAGTACGGTAAACCGCGTCAGCCGGGGCGTAGTTCGGGACGCCGACGAAAAAGTGGGAAGCGCAACTCGGATCTTCGCCGTTTTTGCAGGAGTGAGTGGCGGCCCTCCTGCGAGACCAAGAAGCATCGATTCGTGCACGAATTCGGCGCCTTTCGACGTGATCGCCGGCGACCGTCGCTCGAGTAGGGCAAACCGCGTCTGCCGGGGCGGGCTTCGGGACGCCGATGCGAAAGTGGGAAACGCTGCTCGGATGTTCGCCGTTTTTGGCCGAGTGAGTGCTGGCACACGGGCGAAGCCAAACGGGGCCGATTACGGCACGATATCGGCGTCTTTCGACGTGCCCGCCGGCGACCGTCGCACGAGTACGGTAAACCGCGTCAGCCCGGGCGGAGTTCGGGACGCCGATGCGAAAGTGGAGAACGCCGCTCGGATCTTCGCCGTTTTTGGAGGAGTGAGTGGCGGCACTCCGGAGAAGCCAAGGAGCGCCAATTAGCGCACGATATCGGCGTCTTTCGACGCGCTCGCCGGCGACCGTCGCACGAGTAGGGCAAACCGCGTCTGCCGGGGCGGGGTTTACGACGCCGACGCAAAAGTGGGAACCGCCGCTCGGATGTTGGCCGTTTTTGGCAGAGTGAGTGCTGGCACTCCGGCGACGCGAAAGAGCGCGAATGCGCCCACGAAAGTGGCGTATTTGGACGTGCGTGACGGCGACCGCTGCAGGAGTACGAAAAACCACGTCAGCCGGGGCGAGCGACACACGGCGGTCTGGGTGCTTATCGCTGCTATTATAGGGGCACCCCGGCAGACGCAGAAAAAAAAAAAAAATTTTCGACCTTCTTTTTTGCTGGTCGAGCTCGGGTAACCCAGGTCGCAATGGGAGCCGCGCACGAAAGCGGCGTCGCGAGACGCGTTCGCGGTCGCTAGTCGCACGAGCTCGGCAACCGCGTCAGCCGGCGCGGAGTTCGGGATGCCGACGGCTAAGTGGGTACCGCTGCTCGGATGTTCGCCGTTTTTGGCCGAGTGAGTGCTGGCACTCCGGTGAAGCCAAGGAGCGCCAATTCGTGCACGATATCGGCGTCTTTCGACGTGCCCGCCGGCCACCGCCGCACG
>NW_027465491.1:0-25342 GCF_043290135.1 Rhipicephalus microplus | reverse complement strand
ACGCTGCGCTACTCAGGAATAGCAGCAAATTATACTGATATGCAGTGACATTTTTTGTCTATAGATGGCGCTTTCATCGGCTTTCTCAAGTGAAGGTGGAGCGTTGAGTGAAGGGACGTTGTAGAATACGGGCCTTAATGCCTAGTTCACACTGAAACATCCGCTTTCTACAGCGACCGAAATTCTCCTGCCACCGAAACGCAGCGTTGTTCGCACTAGACGCGCCCCGCGCCGCCGAATATGCCATCTACTACGGGGCGAACGCGGGATGGATACGCTGTCACCCGGTTGTTGTCGCGGCTTGCAAATGCCACTACGCTATCCGGTGGTGTATACTTCGACGATTCTCGTACGCAAGAAGCAAAAAAAAGACAGTGCTGCTCACTTTGCTGGCAAGTGGCTGTCTTGTAATGCACGAAAAGCAGAAAAACCACCGACGCCAGCGGCGTTGGTGGGTTTGTTTTGCTCTGCAAGACCGCAACAAGCTCGGTCATGCCAACAGCAAGCTCGGTCACCTCTTTCACGAAATACGGACGCGAAGTAGGCACAGAGTAGGTTAAACTCCCGTTGGTTTCAACATTCAGTTACGTGCACTGCAGCATAACAAGCGAGTAGGGCTTGGCCGCCATTTTTCGAAATTCCTTGACTAGCGCTCCTATTGGTCCGCGGTGACCGATTCGGCGGCAGACGCCGCAAAAATCGGTCCGAGAGCGATCGGCGCGGAGAGGGCCCTTTCGGTGGAACTCGCCACCGCCGAAGCGGATTCGGAGTACTTTCGGGGCCGGAATGCTCAGTGTGAACGCGGCCTGAACGCTGCCTAAGAGCTGCTTCGCGCGCTCCACTGGTCGCTATAGAGCAGCTTGCTCCACGCCGCGTTGCTCTCACTAGCGCCGCCGCTAAGTCGCGGATTCCAGCGGAAATACTATGCAGACACGGGAAGCGTACGCCACTTCCGTCGCTCTGTGAGCAACCTTGGTTGCGCTTTTAACCGACGGCTGAGGTTGCCGTTGAAATGCACAAAACGGACGCAGCAATAGTTTCCCGAACCGGCTTGTGCATTAAGAACTTACGGTGTCATCACACGCGGAGCTTTCCCGTCTAACGCCAACATATTTCCCTGTGGAAGGTGCCATTATATAGGCAAATGCGTCAGAAGCTGTTGCGAGTTTTCGTGTGGACAGTTTTAAGTGTGAATACACTTTATAAGCGACCCTAAACCATCCACCGCCGTCGGCGGCGTCCGCAGTCTTTTCTCTATCTTTAAAAGAAAGAGGACTTGGCGGGCCGCAGCGCGACGCTCTACCGAATAGGCCACGGACGCGACGCTGATGTCGGTGTCAGTAACGCACCTTATACCCCCTCCCCCTTCGCTCGCTCCTCCGCTCTCCTCGCTCGCTGCAGCTGCGCGCGCACCCCTCTCTCTCGCGCGCCCGCTTCTCTCTCAGTCTCCCGTCGAGAGCGGGTCGTGAGGGGGAGGAAAGTTAAAATCCGTTGGCATTCGCCAGTGAGTTAACGTAAACTCCCCCGTGTGATCAAATTGCGATTCCCAGGAACCATTACACCATAAAGGCACCATAGTGTGATTAAAAAATATAATAGTGCGAATTAATAAATACCCCTCATAGCATCACCCCGTGTATTCGCACTTAACCATGTTCACCCTCGGGGAAATGCTTGGGAGTTTTTAGCGAAAAAAATCGCCAGAGGTGTTAGCCTTGTCTTAGGTAATGGATTCGTTTGGCGATTCATTCGCAGGGCTACATCTATGCCATGGGCGGCTTCACCGGGGAAACGCGCACCATGACGGCCGAACGGTATGACGTAAAGAACAACCGCTGGTCCATGATTGCGAACATGATCCAAGCGCGCAGCGACGCCAGCGCCGGAGCAGCTTGTGGCCGCATCTACATGTAAGGTCGTTTCCGGATTTCAAACTGTTTTGCGGCTTCCGCCGCAGCGGCATGGATGTTAATCTGAAGGTCACAGGTTTGATTCCGGACGTGGCGGTCGCGTATTAATGTAGACGAAATGTTGGATAGTCAGTTAGCGCAGATTGAGGTGCACGTTGAAGAACCGCACGGGGTCGTTCTTACCGGACCTTCCACTGTTACGTGTTACATAAGCATACAGTGGCTCTATAGCGTGAAACTACAACAATTATAATCTATTTTGTGGAGTCTGAAGTGGCAAGGATTAATCACACCAATGACTGGCACCGGTTGCGCGACCATTTGGAATATGCGAACATCAAGCGACACGAAGCGACTGACATATAAAGGGTATGATGTATAGGTTACTTAAACGGGTGTAGGTAAATGTACACGAAAAAAAAAAGACGCCGCGTTAGGTATTTGACAAGCAATAACATGTAACATTGTTTGCCTACTCAAAAGTGAACATGATGTACTACAGTACTGATGGATATGAAACAGGACAATTTAGCGCCAGGTAACGCCAACACTTGCGTTCGCACCATCTTCAGTTCGATCCATATTGGCCGTAATTTCGATTCGAACGCGGAGGTCAGAGCCAACATCATCTTTGGAGATGAGATTCGTCACGACACGAGGTGGCTATCTCGAGCAAAAAGAAAACTGTGTCGTGTTAGGATACGCGAGTACGTACAAGTACGAAAAAATGAACCAAAGCGAACTGACTATTCGGTTGACATGAAAGTATACGCCATCGACCCGCACACCTTACAATGTGTTGCCACTAATCTGCCGAAATATTTCGTGTCATTGATACGATGCTGTCTGGATAGATCATGGTGGCTATCCTTGTGTCTAGTTTGTATATGTTTAGTTTTCATCCTCCTCTAATTAGCGCTGTATAGGTCACCAAAGATTTTTTTGTTACGAATAGCGTTAATTGTGCTGAAGGGACGCCAAAGTTAAACAATAAATTATTGCGGACCGACCAATTTCAGTGTAGGAATTCTAGAACGCTCAATTTCACAACCGCAACTTTATTGATACATTAAAAGATCAATGTCATATGTTTCATCTTTCAGTTTGCTTCCAGTATCTCCCATAGCGACGCCACGCATTTCAACGTATTTTAGTATTTTACTCACGTTGTCTCGACGAAGTATTTCGGATGATCCGTTCAGCTCAATTTTTATGTTCAACGTCAAGTTACAGAGCACAATGATGTGGGCAATGAACAAAAATATCTGCGAGATTGGCTTTTAAATCCGAAGCATTTCTTAGCGAACTTCGGCGACTTTGAGCGTATCTATCTATCTATCTATCTATCTATCTATCTATCTATCTATCTATCTATCTATCTATCTATCTATCTATCTATCTATCTATCTATCTATCTATCTATCTATCTATCTATCTATCTATCTATCTATCTATCTATCTATCTATCTATCTATCTATCTATATCTATCTATCTATCTATCTATCTATCTATCTGTCTGTCTGTCTGTCTGTCTGTCTGTCTGTCTGTCTGTCTGTCTGTCTGTCTGTCTGTCTGTCTGTCTGTCTGTCTGTCCGTCCGTCATGATTTATGTCCGTCATGATTTATGTCCGTCATGATTTATGTCCGTCATGATGTCCGTCATGATTATGTCCGTCATGATTTACGTCATGATCTGTCTGTCCGTCATGTCATGATTTACATTTCATGGTCCTGCAGTTCTTGCGGTGGTTTCGTTCACATGGCATGTTGCAAAACTGGTATGGTATTACATGGTTGCATGGCGAAAACAAGCAACAGACCCTTACATGAAAATCAGGACATGTATCGGGAATTACGTTACCAACAAAAGAAAAAAATTATTTCGTGGGGTACTCGCTGAAATGCTTTTTCTAAATCTATCTGGATAATCGCGACGTGATCGCTTTTTGCATCACAGCACCCCAATACACTTCGTGCCTTGTGAATGTGAATATAGTGCGCCCTTTCTTTCCACATGTCTGGTGGTCACCTAAAATGTTATTTATTTTATTTATTTACTTACAAATACTGCAGGCCCTGTTCGGGCCCAAGCAGGAGTGGGTAACAAATGTCAGTGACAAAACAGAATAATAAAATATAAGAAAAATACAATACTAGGTACGAAAATAAGGAAATTCTCAACATCAGGAAAAATATAAATAATACATAGCAATAATGGCATTCATACCTAAATACAAAAAAATCTCAGCACTAATGAGGAACATAATATATTGCATATTAAAAATAAAGTGTTAGGTCATTGACGAGATGGGCAAACGATTGTGTCGTGTCCGCATTAACGACCTCTTGACGTAACTTGTTCCATAATGAAAGAGCATGAGGGAATAATGAGTACTAATGAACGTTCACATGACTGAATGGTTGTCTAACTGTTTTATTATGATGAATACGGTCAAAGCGCACGGACGGGTTGGTTATGTAGCGATTGTGTGAAATTTCGAAGTGACCATGGTACTATTGATAGATGAACTTTAATCGAGAGACTATTCTACGATGAGCGAGTGTTTTCAGATAAGTGTGTGCCGTCTCCTTGCTAACACATTCATCAAAATCTTGTGGTCGTTATTTGATTGACTGATTGGCCTGTACGTCTTCACTTCACGTAATTTAACTGCGTCTTCAGTTTTTGGAATTATTATAGTATATGAGATAACAGAAAAGAAGACGGCAGAACCTTTATGTCTAAAGCTTCGTTAAAAACCGCTCCTAGGATCGGTGCTAGTTCGTGTTTTAATTCCTTATATAATGCAGCCTTCCCAAATGGAGGGCAATGATTGCTTTTGCCACTTCCAGTTCAGAAATACGTAGTTCTAAACTGTCCTTCCTGCAATCTTACACCTTTGGCATTAATTTTGAAAAACTCATTCTTGAATCCATCTACGTTTACTTCACTTTTATCAAATAGTGTGGTGTAGTACTCATTGAAAGCGTCCTCTATATGTCTCTGTTCACTTGTAACGTTGCCCTTGTATTCAATCTGATGTATAGCGTTCCGCTGAGCGTTTCGTTTTTCGAGACCGAGCTTTCTTTTGGTCAGCTTCTCTCCTGCAGTCATTCTCTCCACCCTTGCCCTTATCTGCGCACCACGATACTTCTCCTCCTGAATTTGTTCCAATTTTTATTTTACTGACCTTATATCATTAATGAATAAGCCATGGGTTTTGCTTTGCTCTGCTAGCAGTTCCTTCAGATTTAAGCGTATGGATTATTTCTTCGTCAATCTTTGCGGGCTTTATTACACTTGAGCGCTCTATAGCTTTCAATTCAATAACCTGTTTAAATAGTTAACATTTCGCTCCGCATTTTTGGTCTCCACTGTCAATGTTTACCAGCACCTCTCGAACACTTTTCATAAATATCTCATCTTCCAAGAGATAAGAATTAAGCTTCCACATGTCGAAGTTAAATACTGGTCTACGTCTGTTTCTTTTGCCAATTACAAACGATACTAAGCAGTGATCACTAAATGACACAGGGAGGACATTGTACTCACTGATAATCGGAACTTATTTCCAGTGACACGTGGGCCCTACCTATAGGCGCGCATGACTGGAGCTTTGATGCGTATACAGTGTTGGTCCTTTACCAATACACTCTGCAACGTCCTCAACGTCTAAGTCATGCATTAGATTCTTTAACGCAACTGTGCTTGAGTCGTTGAAATTGGATGTACATGTTTTATCATCGGCACTGATCACACAATTAAAATCTCCCATCAGGATAACTATGCGATAGCATTCACAATAAACACAAATTTTTTCGAATGTTGCGCACCGTTCATAACCTTTAACAGGTGCATATAAACAAATCACTCGCCAATTTCGACAAAAGAAGGCCAAATCACAAACAAACCTACCGGACGAATAAGACGTGACATTTTGAACAGTGGCCCCCAAAACTATCCCGCACAAAGATCACACACCCTGCCGACCTACCAACTGCATGACTGACGCTGGCACTGTAGCGTCCGGTAAAACGTTGCAGTAGGCATGACGATAGTTATAGTGCGAGAACAAAACGACGACACAGAGACAAGAAGGACACGAAAGACACGAGCCCGGAAGTGCTGGGCTCAAGCAGCCAATAGCGAAATACCGGAAAAGACAGACTACATAGGTGCACGTGACCCCGCCCGAGTCACGTATGCGCAACAAGAAATAACGCAATGTTTATTACGCATGTGCATATAAAGAAGGGCTGCAAGGCAATAATAAACACTTTCCGTTTCATTACACAACAATATATCTTATTTTTAAATTGCATACCGCTCGCTACGCGGTTTTCTTGGTGCGAGTAGACGGCCTCATGCCAGCAACAGTGGAATTCGCTCGCCGAAGCCGTCGCGTGAATGAGGTTTGCCTGCGCTAGCGACTGATCGCGCGAAGCCGATCTACGTCGCGTCGTTTGTCGCTGTCGCGTGCATTTTCGCGCTTATGGGGTTTGGCCTTTATGTCGTGCGTTAGCGTCGCGTAATACCAAGTTTGGTACATGTGAAGCTAGCGAAACGGCCGCGAGCGCATCATCAGTGCGGCATGTTGTCATGTTGTTACATGACACGCATTTCGTGATGATCATGCTTGGATGTGTCATTTACATAATAAATGTCGTCCGTTCGCGTCGCGTAGTACCAAGTTTGGTACATGTGAAGCTAGCGAAACGGCCGGAGCACATCATCAGTGTGGCATGTTGTCATGTTTTACACGACACGCATTCCGTGATGATCATGTATGGATGTGTCATTTACTTATGTCGTCCGTTCGCGTCGCGTAATACCAAGTTTGGTACATGTGAAGCTAGCGAAACGGCCGCGAGCACATCATCAGTGTGGCATGTTGTCATGTTTTACATGACACGCATTCCGTGATGATCATGTTTGGATGTGTCATTTACTTATGTCGTCCGTTCGCGTCGCGTAATACCAAGTTTGGTACATGTGAAGCTAGCGAAACGGCCGCGAGCACATCATCAGTGTGGCATGTTGTCATGTTTTACATGACACGCATTCCGTGATGATCATGTATGGATGTGTCATTTACTTATGTCGTCCGTTCGCGTCGCGTAATACCAAGTTTGGTACATGTGAAGCTAGCGAAACAGCCGCGAGCACATCATCAGTGTGGCATGTTGTCATGTTTTACATGACACACATTTCGTGATGATCATGTTAGGATGTGTAATTTACTTATGCTGTCCGTTCGCGTCGCGTAATACCAGGTTTGGTACATGTGAAGCTAGCGAAACGGCCGCGAGCACATCATCAGTGTGGCATGTTGTCATGTTTTACATGACACGCATTTCGTGATGATCATGTTTGGATGTGTCATTTACTTATGTCGTCCGTTCGCGTCGCGTAATACCAAGTTTGTTACAAGTGAAGCTAGCGAAACAGCCGCGAGCCCATCATCAGTGTGGCATGTTGTCATGTTGTTACATGACACGCATTTCGTGATGATCATGTATGGATGTGTCATTTACTTATGTCGTCCGTTCGCGTCGCGTAATACCAAGTTTGGTACATGTGAAGCTAGCGAAACGGCCGCGAGCACATCATCAGTGTGGCATGTTGTCATGTTTTACATGACACGCATTCCGTGATGATCATGTATGGATGTGTCATTTACTTATGTCGTCCGTTCGCGTCGCGTAATACCAAGTTTGTTACAAGTGAAGCTAGCGAAACAGCCGCGAGCCCATCATCAGTGTGGCATGTTGTCATGTTGTTACATGACACGCATTTCGTGATGATCATGTATGGATGTGTCATTTACTTATGTCGTCCGTTCGCGTCGCGTAATACCAAGTTTGGTACATGTGAAGCTAGCGAAACGGCCGCGAGCACATCATCAGTGTGGCATGTTGTCATGTTTTACATGACACGCATTCCGTGATGATCATGTATGGATGTGTCATTTACTTATGTCGTCCGTTCGCGTCGCGTAATACCAAGTTTGGTACATGTGAAGCTAGCGAAACAGCCGCGAGCACATCATCAGTGTGGCATGTTGTCATGTTTTACATGACACACATTTCGTGATGATCATGTTAGGATGTGTAATTTACTTATGCTGTCCGTTCGCGTCGCGTAATACCAGGTTTGGTACATGTGAAGCTAGCGAAACGGCCGCGAGCGCATCATCAGTGTGGCATGTTGTCATGTTTTACATGACACGCATTTCGTGATGATCATGTTTGGATGTGTCATTTACTTATGTCGTCCGTTCGCGTCGCGTAATACCAAGTTTGTTACAAGTGAAGCTAGCGAAACAGCCGCGAGCCCATCATCAGTGTGGCATGTTGTCATGTTGTTACATGACACGCATTTCGTGATGATCATGCTTGGATGTGTCATTTACATAATAAATGTCGTCCGTTAGCGTCGCGTAGTACCAAGTTTGGTACTTGTGAAGCTAGCGAAACGGCCGCGAGCACATCATCAGTGTGGCATGTTGTCATGTTTTACATGACACGCATTCCGTGATGATGATGTTTGGATGTGTCATTTACATAATAAATGTCGTCCGTTCGCGTCGCGTAGTAGCAAGTTTGGTACATGTGAAGCTAGCGAAACGGCCGCGAGCACATCATCAGTGTGGCATGTTGTCATGTTGTTACATGACACGCATTCCGTGATGATGATGTTTGGATGTGTCATTTACATAATAAATGTCGTCCGTTCGCGTCGCGTAGTAGCAAGTTTGGTACATGTGAAGCTAGCGAAACGGCCGCGAGCACATCATCAGTGTGGCATGTTGTCATGTTGTTACATGACACGCATTCCGTGATGATGATGTTTGGATGTGTCATTTACATAATAAATGTCGTCCGTTCGCGTCGCGTAGTAGCAAGTTTGGTACATGTGAAGCTAGCGAAACGGCCGCGAGCACATCATCAGTGTGGCATGTTGTCATGTTGTTACATGACACGCATTTCGTGATGATCATGCTTGGATGTGTCATTTACATAATAAATGTCGTCCGTTCGCGTCGCGTAGTACCAAGTTTGATACATGTGAAGCTAGCGAAACGGCCGCGAGCACATCATTAGTGTGGCATGTTGTCATGTTTTACATGACACGCATTCCGTGATGATCATGCTTGGATGTGTCATTTACATAATAAATGTCGTCCGTTCGCGTCGCGTAATACCAAGTTTGTTACAAGTGAAGCTAGCGAAACGGCCGCGAGCACATCATCAGTGTGGCATGTTGTCATGTTTTACATGACACGCATTCCGTGATGATGATGTTTGGATGTGTCATTTACATAATAAATGTCGTCCGTTCGCGTCGCGTAGTAGCAAGTTTGGTACATGTGAAGCTAGCGAAACGGCCGCGAGCACATCATCAGTGTGGCATGTTGTCATGTTGTTACATGACACGCATTCCGTGATGATGATGTTTGGATGTGTCATTTACATAATAAATGTCGTCCGTTCGCGTCGCGTAGTAGCAAGTTTGGTACATGTGAAGCTAGCGAAACGGCCGCGAGCACATCATCAGTGTGGCATGTTGTCATGTTGTTACATGACACGCATTCCGTGATGATGATGTTTGGATGTGTCATTTACATAATAAATGTCGTCCGTTCGCGTCGCGTAGTAGCAAGTTTGGTACATGTGAAGCTAGCGAAACGGCCGCGAGCACATCATCAGTGTGGCATGTTGTCATGTTGTTACATGACACGCATTTCGTGATGATCATGCTTGGATGTGTCATTTACATAATAAATGTCGTCCGTTCGCGTCGCGTAGTACCAAGTTTGATACATGTGAAGCTAGCGAAACGGCCGCGAGCACATCATTAGTGTGGCATGTTGTCATGTTTTACATGACACGCATTTCGTGATGATCATGCTTGGATGTGTCATTTACATAATAAATGTCGTCCGTTCGCGTCGCGTAGTACCAAGTTTGGTACATGTGAAGCTAGCGAAACGGCCGCGAGCACATCATCAGTGTGGCATGTTGTCATGTTTTACATGACACGCATTCCGTGATGATCATGTTTGGATGTGTCATTTACTTATGTCGTCCGTTCGCGTCGCGTAATACCAAGTTTGGTACATGTGAAGCTAGCGAAACGGCCGCGAGCACATCATCAGTGTGGCATGTTGTCATGTTTTACATGACACGCATTCCGTGGTGATCATGTTTGGATGTGTCATTTACTTATGTCGTCCGTTCGCGTCGCGTAATACCAAGTTTGGTACATGTGAAGCTAGCGAAACGGCCGCGAGCACATCATCAGTGTGGCATGTTGTCATGTTTTACATGACACGCATTCCGTGATGATCATGTATGGATGTGTCATTTACTTATGTCGTCCGTTCGCGTCGCGTAATACCAAGTTTGGTACATGTGAAGCTAGCGAAACGGCCGCGAGCACATCATCAGTGTGGCATGTTGTCATGTTTTACATGACACGCATTTCGTGATGATCATGTTAGGATGTGTAATTTACTTATGCTGTCCGTTCGCGTCGCGTAATACCAGGTTTGGTACATGCGAAGCTAGCGAAACGGCCGCGAGCGCATCATCAGTGTGGCATGTTGTCATGTTTTACATGACACGCATTTCGTGATGATCATGTTTGGATGTGTCATTTACTTATGTCGTCCGTTCGCATCGCGTAATACGAAGTTTGGTACATCTGAAGCTAGCGAAACGGCCGCGAGCGCATAATGAGCGTAGCATGTAGTCATGTTGTTAGATGACACACACCTCATGTTTATCACGTTTGCACCAGTATCATACCTTCGTCATCCATTCACGTCCCGTAATACCAAAGATGGTATTAGTGAAGGAAGTGAAACGACCGCCAGTGCATCATGAGCTGGGCATGTAGTCATGTTGTTACATGGCATGCATCTCATGATTATCACGTTTGCACCAGCCACATTCCTTCGTCATCCATTCACGTACTGTAATACCAAATTTGGTATATGTGACGCTAGCGAAACGGCCGCGAACGCACCATGAGCATGGCATGTAGTTATGTTGTTGAATGACACGCATGTCATGATTTTCATGTTAGGGTCTGTCGCTTGTGTTCGCCATGCAATCATGCCTTACCATACCAGTTTTTCAACATGCCATGTGAACGAAACCACCGCAAGAGCTGCAGGACCAGGAAAGGTAAATCATGACATTCATGACACACATGTCTTGATTTTCATGTTATGAATAGTCATATATGTTCTTTATAGAGTCATGTAATGTCAAACCAAGTTTGGTATTGATAGCGTTATTGAAACGGCCAGGAGAGCTAAAAGTCGTAGGCGGCTAGATAGATAGATAGATAGATAGATAGATAGATAGATACGCTCAATGTCGCCGAAATTCGCAAAGAAATGCTTCGCATTCATTAACTTCATCTGCTTTGAAATGCATTGAAAGTAACTTCCATGCTTTGCGAACACACTCGTACACTGTATACAAGCTTCACAATACGACATGGACTATTGCACCAATAATGCGTGCTACAAGTGCCTTTTGCCAGTGCGCGTCAGAACACGTGGTTATCATAATCACTTCGTGGTTTACAGCTGGTTACCTACTACTACAGTGATCCCTGCTGCGGTGGTCTAGTGGCTAAGGTACTCGGCTGCTGACCCGCAGGTCGCGGGATCGAATCCCGGCTGCGGCGGCGGCATTTCCGATGGAGGCGGAAATGTTGTCGGCCCGTGTGCTCAGACTTGGGTGCATGTTAAAGAACCCCAGGTGGTCAGAATTTATGGAGCCCTCCGTTACGGCGTCTCTCATAATCATATGGTGGTTTTGGGACGTTAAACCCCAAATATCAATCAATCAAAAAATACTATAGTGAACTAGAAAATTCTAGTTCACTATACACACTATATCACAAGGCACACACACTTCTGCGCCTATTCCCATAATTAAGGCCACACTGTGGGTGCGTAACAAGTTCGAAAAGGTTTCATGCACCAACTGTTTGAAGTACGCACTCGGGGTGAACAGGAGGACATTGCTATCGCGTTCAGCTCTTAGAGTTGAAGCTTTAGGGTCCCCTAATTATTTTCTTTTTGCGTGTATTTTGTCGCTTAACAAGTGTCTTGTAACCGCAAATATGACGTTATTGGTGTCGTGAAAGAGTAATTTACTGACACGCGAAAAAAGAGTTCTTCTCTTGGGTTTTTTTTATTGTGTATCGATGACTCACATCCAATTTCGTTCTACGATACCTGCCCAGTGTGGGTGGCTTCACGGGGCACAGTGTCCTGGACAGCGTCGACTGCTACGACCCCTCGACAGATAGCTGGACCAGGGTTGTCACCATGTCCACCCCACGCAGTGGCGCCCAGGTGGTCGTCCACAAGGACACCCTGTACATCATCGGCGGGTGCAACGGGAGGGCGCGACTTTCAAGCAGTAAGTTTCTTCATTCGCCGCGCCGCAGTAGTTTAGTGGCTAAGGTACTCGGCTGCTGACCAGCAGGTTGTGGGAGTCCCGGCTGCGGCGGCTGCATTTCCGATGGAGGCGGAAATGTTGTAGGCCCGTGTGCTCAGATTTGGGTGCACGTTAAAGAATTCCAGGAGGTCGAAATTCCCGGAGCCCTCCACTACGGCGTCGCTCATAATCATATGGTGGTTCTGGGACGTTAAAACCAACGTATCAATCAAATCAAGTTTCTTTATTCGCAATTTTGCTCGGTTTAATAAAGGTTGCAATAGCAGTAGCACGTGTTGCTTCCCAAGAAAGTTCCGGTCACTTTAATTATCGCTCTCCAACACTGAAGCAGAAATATTTTTTTTTGTATGTTGTGACAACTGTACGAAAGAAAAAAAAACTTTTTTTTGAATTTTAGATAAAAGGAAGGCGCCTGAAGTGAAGAGCTGTGTTTTTTGTAAATTTGTGTAAAACCTAGAGAAAGATATGTTAGAAATATTTGGTCAATCATAGGGAGAAAAGTGTTGAGTCTAAGTGGGCTACTCTCCACCAAGCCTCTCAGCGCACCAAACTCTAAGCCATTTATTACCTTACCAGTTGGTATCTTTTGCGCATTTTGAAAATGTCATAATTTTAGCGGGACGGCTGAGTGCTCTCCCATAGTTAAGTACTAAGTACTCGAAATCGTTAAACATGTTAAGTGCGAATGCACTTTATAAGCGACCCTGAATCCGCCATCCGCGGTGCGCTTCCTCCTGTCTCCTAGCAACGGCGCGAGGAGCGGAGAGGAGCGTCTGTAGCAACGGCGTGGCGACGTCACACACCACGTGATTGCGCGCGCGCCGCCCTCCGCTTTGTGGCTGTGCGGGCGCGCCCGCGCAGCCACGACTTGCTCGAGATCGGCAAGTCGTCATAGGTATGGATCCATCGCAGGCATCAACCTCGACTGCGATACCTCCAACAACGAGTACAACGCAATCGAATGCGAGCGTTGCACGCGTCGTTGAAGATGTCGCGCCGGTTGAAGACAAGGCAGCGCGGCGAAGAGCCCGTGATGCCAAGCGCAATCGGGCGAAGCGGGCCGCGGACATAAACGTCATTATAGTGCGAATTTACTCTCACATATACGCCTAAACTCACCAAGATTTCCCGAGAGGGTCTAATGCTTCCTGGGAATCGCAATGTGATCAAGCGGGGGAGTTTACGTTAACTCACTGGTGAATGCCAACGGATTTTAACTCCACTCCCCCTCATAGCATCACCCCGTGCATTCGCACTTGACCATGTTCACCCTCGGGGAATTGATTGGGAGTTTTTTTCTGAACACATCTCATGCTTTGGTTGTCCTGGTAAGTCTACCACCAAGTTTATGTATACGGTGGAATATAGTACGTGCACGTACCCATTTCCTGTAGTGTCAATTGTGAGTTATGTGCATTTGTTATTATGTTGATCTGACTTCTGCTGCTCGCTCTATGTGAAAATGTTAGTTTTTGTGTTGTGGTGATGTGATGTACAATCGTGAAAATGTGAATGTACTTCTGAATACTGATTGGGCACGCATAATTTATGCGCTGTGCACAGCGTAAACAATTTTTTTTCTAAACAAGCCGGAAGCCTTAAGTTGCTATGGCAGTGCTCAGATTCGAGAAAGCATCGTCGACAGCCTACGCAGGCAGCTTAGGCAACAGGACCGAGCCCCAGGCGTCCGATTAATGGGTTATGTCTGAATGACGTCAGCGCGACATGACGCTACCTCGCGTTGACAAGAGAAAGTAAATAAGAAACCAAGAATAACTGTTATTTGTTTAGCTTACTTTGTGTTCAAGTCTGCGAAAAAAAAATTACCGTAAGTTAGCTATATTGTTTGCTTGAAGACAGACGACCACACCGGAGAGATCCGAACTGTCTGGGCATTTTGCTTAGTTGCATCCCTTTTGGACAGCAGAGCAGCCTACATTGTTTTCATCTCCCATGCCGTCTTACTGAGCTGTCTTGTTTTGCCCATCACGTGAAAAATGTAATGTGACTTCAGATGACCGCTGCTCTCTTAGCTTTTGGGAGACTTTCGCGAGACATTGCGAGAACATAAGTGGCTTCAGACGTAACAAGAGATATCAGAATATGGACAAATTATAAGAGGAAAAAAGAAAGGAATAAGCAGGGTGACGAACTTCAAGTGCAGCAGCTAAGGTTTAGCGCCTTGTCCCGTCTGCTTTCTTCACCTTGTACTTTGTACGTTACTTCAGACGTAATTACAGAATTAGCTGCAGTTATGTTTCAAGTTATTTCGCAATAGCAAGGCCATCTCGCATCTTTAAGAGACCATGAAACGTTGACCAAACAATGACGCCCTATCGTGACATCGTCATGTGACACCGTCTTTACGTTACAGGTCACGGAAATTTGCGGCATCGTGTTTTCGTTACCACAACACATTGTCGCTCGGTAAGAGGTAGGCCGATCACGGAGGACATGCAAAAGCAGGCTAGGTGTAGAAAGCTTGCAATGCCTCTGATCTCGGAGGCAGTGTGAAACCACGTCTGGGGCACAAAACTTTGGCTGAGAGAAACGGTCGCCGAGAGAAGAATGACCAATAAAACCAACCAAGAAGAAAGACAATATGGCTTTTGCCGTCGTAAATGAATGCGTATAAGGGATCGTCTCAGCTTTCGATTTGTTCGTTTGCTCTCTATATGCATAGTCGTCATTGGATATGAAGGCTGCATGCTTGTACACCTCTAAGTCCAACCAGGCCCATCATGGGAGAAATCTTTCTAGGTTGCCACAACTGTCTTTTGCCGCTGAATGAATGACGTAATGAAGAGATCATATAATGCCACGTGTCTACTCACAGGGAACAGATGTCCCCATGCGTCGCGGCATTGAGCGTTTTTTTTTCTTAGAACGTATTGACGGTCAATACGATTTTATTTTTTCATTTTCTTGAGCTGCCTTCTGCAGTTTTTGTAAGGTTTCGGAGCTTTGCACAGTAATCCTGAGCCACCGAGATCATTGAAAGAAAAAAAAAAAAGCCTCCAAGATTGATTGGCAAAAGCATAGACATCATCGTGGGAAGCGTGGCGTTGATTGGTGGGCGCTATTCCATGTCCGGGGACATGACTTCTTAAGCAAGTCACGGTGCAACAATCTGCTCAGTAGCATTCAAAACTCGCGCCTTCGTCACCCAGTGTCTTCTTTACGCATGCTCTTGGGGGGAGGAGTCGAAGTCAGCATTAGCGGCTGGCTGGCAAACAAAACGAAACGATGGCAAACAGATCTCACAGCAGTCGGGTGCTCAGGCCTAACTACTCCATGTTTTGAAATAATCTTTTTTGTTTGCATAAAAGGTAGTACAAAATTAAATAACGAAACACCCGAAAGCCACGGTATAAATTTATCAGCAGTGTATTTCTGTTTAGAAAAAGCTTATTTACACTATGTACAAAAAAAAAGGGTTTCATAAAATTCCAGTTAATGGGTACATACACTTCGGTACATCTATGTACCACGACAGACATAACTACGTTGCAATTAAGACACCACTGCTCTAATATGCATGACAAAGTTGTCATACTAGTACACACGCACTCAATGCGATCTCATGATACAGTGAATGGTGTAACGATACAATATATGCAATGAAACACAACTGGTTACAAACGAAATTACGAATAACTACTCTACAGGAACTGCTTAGCACCACGTTGGTCGAAAAATGACTTGTACCATTTCAGTGCCTTCAACGTTGAAGTAAGGGCGTGACCACTGCCGCTAAAACTCGTGCTCCCCGAGCACTTCTGAACCGTTGGAAGGGTCAGCGACTGAACCGAAGACTGAGGAAGAAGATAGCTGAGGTAAGCAGATCAGTGGAGGAATATTGTCGCGCACTATCCAGGCAGCAATGGGACGAAATTTGGAACTCCGTCGATGGTCAGAGGCGCAATGGCAAGACATGGAATATGGTAAAACATCATCTCAACGAAAACACCATGAAAACAAATCAAAAGCATGTTATCGCTCGAATTTTGCATAAAGGGATAGGGTGCTCTACAGAACAGCAAGTTGTGCAGCGGCTCGTGCTTAAGTACCGCCCAGTCAAAAGAGGATCGGCACCACCAAGTAGACAGTACCAGGGCCCGCCCAATCCAGGTCTTGAAGGCGACTTTAACATCGAGGAGATCAGAACAGCCTTGCATGATCTCAATGGCAGGTAGACCCCTGGCCGGGACAGTATATCAAACAATGCCCTTCATAACCTTGATGACGATTCAATTGACACCCTGTAGGATATGATCAATGCAGCATGGAGAGAAGGCAGGGTGCCAGAGCAGTGAAAACTGGCCAGCACAATCCTTATTCCTAAGCCAGGAAAGTCCCTAACTTGGACAACATGAGGCCAATATCCTTGACATCATGTGTCGGCAAAGTTGCAGAACATGCTACACTGCACAGGATAAACAAGTACTTGAAAGATAACGACATAAATACACACAACATGGTTGGATTCAGGGCAGGGCTATCAACACAAAACGCAATGAAGCTTATGAAACGCCAGGTCATCGACAATGAAACCAGAGACGTAAGAGCCATTCTGTGCCTATATCCAGAAAAAGCGTTTGACAACATCTACCACTAATTCATACTCGAAGCAATTTTCAAGCTTGGTCTGGGGAAAGCCTTCCATGACTACGTATGGTCCTTTCTTACAGATCGGAAAGCCGTGACGAAGATTGCATATATTGAGACAGCAGATATCAAACTAGAAGCAAGGGGCACACCGCAAGCCGCAAGGGTCAGTGATTTTACCAATACTGTTCAACATTGCCATGATTCGACTGTCAAAGAAATGATCGAGCATCGAAGGATTGAAGCACAGCATCTACACAGATGACATTGCCATGTGGTGCACAGGTGGAAGTGAGGGGCAGATTGAGAGCGCCCTGCAAGAGGTGATTGACACCGTAGAAGAGTACCTTAGTTTTTCTGGGCTCAAGTGCTCCTCGAGTAGGTCAGAACTTTTACTGTATCAGACTACACGCCGGTGACCGAAGCCCAGGGGATGGAAGCCGTTAAACCAGATAGGCATCCACCTTCGTACAAATCAAGGGGATGCCATCCATCGGGTCGACTCCATCAAAGTCCTGGGCATGCTGATATAGTCTACCGGTGCTAACAGCAAATCTATAGCCAAGTTATCTTAGAAAACAGAAGTGCGGTGCACCTCATACACAGAATGGCCAATAAAAGAAATGGGATCAAGGAAGACAACCTCATCAGGTTGATGCATGTGTTTGTGTAAGCCACTTCACGTACGAGGCAGCAATGCACGACTGGTTTAGAGCAGAGTCCGAGACACTGAATGTGCTCCTCAAGAAAGTTATCAAGAACGTACTGGGCCTACCCATACGTTCGAGCACCGAGTGTCTACTTGAGCTTGTCATACAACACGCTCGAAGAAATAGCAGAAGCCCAAGAGAGAGCACAGTTTGCAAGGTTCTCTACAACAAGGTCGGGGAGAATGATCCTGCAGGAGCTGGGCCAACACCCAATCACAATTCTCCGACAACATCTAATATCTCCGACAACATCAGGGAGAATATCACGGTATCTGCTATACCACGAAACATGCATTCAGAACACAACATCGGAAGAAGAGTAGCGAGGGCCAGGACTGTACTTCGTCAAGTCTCAAACGAGGAACGAGGGGTCGTATTTGTTGACGCGGCTTCCTACGCCAATGGGAAAGCTTTTGTGGCAGTGGTGGTCGATGGGGCTGGCCATGTCGTCAACTCAGCGACGGTCAGGATGAAAGACCCAATCATTGCGGAACGGGTGGCCATCGCTTTAGCACTCAAGATGGAGAACATTGAAGTCGTCTACAGGAATTTCATGGCAGCACTACGGGCCTTCGCAAAGGGGATGGTCTCAAAACAAACGCTGAAAATACAACATGGCAACGGCATGTTGTAGTTCAGCGTTTGTTTTGAAAATACAACATGGCAAGAACATAACGCATCATCTTCTGAGTTGGTTCGCAGCTCACCTTGGACAAATCAACGACTCCCCTCCCAATCTCAATGAAGTAGCACACCAGGCGGCGCAAGACCTCTCCAACCGCGCCTCCCCGGGGATGCGTTCTACCGGAGAAGGGGATAACCGGGAAATTCTTACAACATATAGCGAGCTCACTAAATATTTTTACCTGTCTAGAAGGATTTTCCCTCCACCTCACAAAAAATTAACTCGGCCGCAAGAACTTACCCTAAGACTTTTGCAAACGCGCATGTACCCTACTTTGAAAATGTTACACATCATCTACCCTAACCTATACCCAAGTAATCTTGCCCACAATGTGGGGAAATAGCTTCATTAGAACACATGCTCTGGCAGTGCACCAAATTCGCTCATTTATCGCACATCACCTCTGCCAGATGGGAGGCGGCAATCCGCAGCTCGTCTTTGGCAGATCAGCTCTGGGCTGTCCACCAAGCCCGCGAGGCGGCTGAGGAGCTTGGCATCTCAGTACCCACGTGGGAGCTGCCCGCTACACAGTGATCTGTGTTTTGGAGGACCAAATAAAAGTTTATCAAAAGAGAAATGCAGAAATCTCGGCCTATAGTACCGGCCACAGCAACGCCATCACATCGGTTTTGTGAATGGCTGAACAGCCCCGCAACTGTTAACAGAGCCGATAAGCACCCCGCGGAAACCGGCCCATGAACACAATTGACATTTGTGACATTTACTTCACGTAAGGTTGCCTCGCATTAGAGACAGCAAGCCTGAAGGGCGGAGCTGGGTGGCCAAGCTTCTTTCTCTTTATTTACTTCTTGCTGCATCCATCCTTGTTTTTATTTTTATTTTCCCCCTTTTTGTTTTAGTTTTTCTGTCTTCTTTTATTGTTATTTGATTATTTTTGATATATTTCTTTTTTTGTCGCTTTTTAGGTCTATATCTCGTTCTCGTTTTGCATTTCTATCCGTTTCTCTCTATTTCTCTATTTCTCTTTCTTTCCACAACTTTCTTCGTTGCTCAATGTCTGTCTCTGTCCTTTCTTTTTCTTGCGTTCCTTCCCTTTCTTTCGTCTTTCTTTCTATCTTGCGCTTTCTTTCTCCGTCTCTCTCTGTACTCGTTCTTTCGGCCATCACACTTTAGAAATGAAGCGAAAACGAAAATGCCGGAGTGGCCGGAAAAACCACGTCTGTGCGCGTCGAAATGTTCACATTCGTTCTGCCCCTCGCACATGCTGCCGCCGCCTTCGCCACTCTGAGAACTCGTTCGATTTGGCCCGTTTTCTGAGCATTATCGCTTCTCGGCCTTTTGGCTAAGATCAAAGTGTATCTGAGCATTAAATTTCGCACCGAGTTTCAACTGTTCACGCAAAGTGCTGAAAAGAAACAGCTCGTACATTTTCAAGCGTTGTTTCGGGAGCAGAAACGTCACGAGTGAACGCAACGGCAGCGCATTCAGTAGCGATAAGGACGTATATACGACGAGTTTACGAGCATGGTATGAGAGACTTAAGTGTGTGTTAAGAAACTCTCTCTCAGACATGCCGGGCTTTCGTAAGGCGCGAGCTATAAGCACTTCCGTTTCACGGCTAACTCTTGAGACTTCTCACATTCACGCCTTTCAGTGGAACAGCTCGACGCCCGGAGAGGCCGTTTCTCGGAATCACCCAGCATGCCGAGCGCTAGGAGCAACTTCGCCGCCGCGGTTCTCGAAGGCTGCATCTACGTCATCGGCGGCTTCAACGGTAAGGCTGGTCAGTGAGTGCGTGGAATTATACTGCCATAAACAAATATGTATGTAAAAACCTCAACATCCTCTTCAGACCCTTTGACCTCCTACAGCAGTGGTCTCAAGCACGGACCCGTTCATCAGTTCTCGTCCGACATTCATTTCGTGACTTTGTGACTGTTCGTGGTATTGCTAAAGGGCGCTCGCATTATGTTCTTGCCTATCGTGATTAGTAACGCCTTGTGCAGTTAAGCTACGCATATGCGACTGGTCTTACACATTTGTTTCGTCAGACCACCATGCGGTCACCTTGCATTCAAACATAGCCGCGGAACGAAAAACTTTATGCCTGGGAATCGGTGTCCAGGTTGTAGTGATTGTGTAGATAGGCATCCATTATGCTTCTCGAAAGCTGACCTCAAATGCCCTTTAGAAATGATCCCTATGTCAGATATGGGAAAGGCGTTCTTTCATGGGGCACCATGCAGCTAACAATTTGTTCAAGCTTTGTCTTACTAAATTAGGTGACTGCGGCCTGACAGGTGATGTGAGTTTGATACTCTTGCTCTACAGGAACATCGTTCCTCAAGCTTTGGCAGAAAGCTGATTAAAATAGGAGCAACACATGAAAGGAGAGTCTACAAATGGGTGCTCTATGGCCGATAAAGGGTCTCAGCAACAACATCTGAAAATACTATACTTTCGCGATGTCTCGCATCTTTGCGGCAGTGTGCTCAGATTTGGATGCACGAACCCCTGGTGGTTCAAATTTCCTTAGCCCTCCATTATGGCGACTCTCATAATCACGTGACGGTCTTGGGTTGCTAAACCCCACATATCAATCAAATCAAATCATCTTTGTGGCACAATCCGTGACGTCAGCTGTTTGTTCTTGTGACGTCGGGATGAAATAAACTCTCGATTGGTCAATGTACGGCAGAAATCTGCTACGAATCGTCGACTGTGCTTTGCAATGCAATCGCATGCCCTGTCTGCCTTGTTTCACATTACTATGTTGCGTTATCAACGGATTGCACTTCGTCGTCTGTGTTTGCGACTGGGGCAAGAGGAGATGGCAGCGCGCAGTTGAAAAGTGTGAAATCCTGACTGGATAAACGCGCAGGGCTGATATGCCGCGTGTTTTCTGAAGAGATAAGGGGAGAGGAGGAGACAGTGCTTGTAGAGAGGCTTGTGAAGGTGCGAAAGAAGCTGCTGTCTCAGCTTTGAACTCGGTGCTGCTTAGGGGCCCTTTAAGGAAGGCGAAATGCGGGGCGTAGCTAACGCTGTAGTGATGCAAGGCTGAAGACACGGCAGAGCTGATGGGCACCGAGGCGGTCCTGCAGCGTTTCGAGGTTTTGCCAAAGTTGTGAATCGTCGATTCGCGTGTGAATTTTTCGCGTCTTGGCAACGCATATCGACGCGGTCTTTCGCGGCAGCTCTTTGCGTGGCTCTGCAGCGACATCACGTCGAGCATATAGCCACTGTAAACTCGTCTTTTCGGATCCCGTCAAGAATGGCCCGGCAAACACAGCTGGTCGTCTTGTCGTGACTCGCGGAGCTAAGCCGTTGCGCGGGTAGATGGAGCCAAGCGCAGGTACTCCGCCATGACGTCGTGGTACATGCTCAGTCACGCGTAGCTAGCAGGAGCTTGGCTCGACGGAGCCGCTTCTGTGATCGCGAAGCAGGGGTGAAGCTATAGATACGCACAGCTATTGCACCGGTTGCTAGGCAACGCGTGGTGACGTCACCCCTTTCGCGACGGATGACGAACGCTTGGCTTAAGCAGCTCCGTAATGATATGGAAATACTGGGTCCAGGCATGCACTGCGCCAAGCCTCGGTCACCTTCCATTTTCTCGATAAGGTAAGAGTTGCTCTCTCTTTTTTTATTTTCCAGCGATAACACCAGATTGGGCTTGTGCGAATCAGGAGTGAACGGTGATTGCTCCTAAAAGGATGATCCGGTTTTCTTCCTGTCTCCTGAACAGGCACGGCGACTATAAAGATCGTTGAGAAGTACAACATCGCCGAGCGCAAGTGGTACACGGCGCCACCTATCGGCAACAACTGCAGCGCGTCGGTCGCCTGCGTCGTTCCGGACTTAGCCAATCCAGGTTAGTGTCTCGTGAACTTCGAAGCGTTCAACCCCTCGAGCCGCTTTGCACGCAGCTGTATTCACTTTTTGTTTTTAAAGGCACGTGTGATTGGATCGTGGTGGGAACAAAAAAAGTCGGAGCTTTTCCGTAAAAGCGAAGCAATGAATGCGATTCCAACAAATTGGAAGGTCACGCGCAGAATACAAAGCAGATCGAAACCAAGGAAGATTAAAGTAGAATTGCTGGAGCTCCCGCAATGCCTTGCCAGCAGAAGTGAAGCCACCTTTTGCCACTGCCAAGATGGCGGAAACATGCTCTTTTCTGATAGTGCCCACCTATAAAGATCAAGTGGCTTTGATATGGTATGTAAATGCTACGTTAGTTCTATATTAAAGGATAGTTGTTCCCGACGAAATAACACACAGACACGAGTATGGATGACTGAATCTTCAAAGTACTTTGCCTCCAATTAGAGGCTCACTAAGGAAAACTAGTAACTGTAAGATGCAGTTGGAGCACTATGTGACCCGAAAAAGTTCCCACAAGGAACTCGCTGGGCGTGCGAAAAAAAACGCTTCGTTTTCAATCGCTGAACGGTGATACTTTATCATGCCCCTAGTAATATGGCTGCCACAGCCGCCATCTTGCCAGAGGAAGGGCTTCACTCTTGGGCAGTCACTTCAACTCCAGCATTTTTTTTTATCCTCCTTCATCGAAACATGGCCCGCGTTTCTCACGCGCAAATGACGCACGAAACGTACTCACAGGTACAGATGCACGCGAATAAGCGTCTCAGTTGTTACTTCGCTGCGTCTGAAAAGCGTGCGCTTTTTGCAAACGAATACCGCAATGATTGCAGTGACCTTTGTGCGCCCGGTAACTAAAGCAGAATCGTTTCATTTAAGCCCGAGGCCAGCCAAGACGTACGATTCTCCCCTCCCCACGTGATAAAGGCGCGCGAGGGAGCGTCGCCCCCCCCCCCCCTTGCTCTAAGCGGGGCAAAGTACGTGTGAAAAATTAGAGCGTGCCCCCCCCCCCCCCCCCCCCTCGATGTGGCGAGGCTAGAGTTACTGCATGTGCTACCTTTAGGTAGCAGAGTTGCGCCACCGTCTTCCGGGTGCCGCTCACTCCGCCTACAGGAGGTCAGCGCCCCTATTCGCTGAGCGCCATCACGTGGTCATAGGTGGTTCATTTGCACTGCGGAGAAGTCAACGCTACGCAGATTCTGGGCAGATCGGGCGGGGTTGGCAACGGCTGTTGTTATTCCCACCGGGCTTCTTCGCTAATGTAGCCATGTTGCCTGATGGTCAATAGAAATACGGCAGCAAATGCATTCTGCTTTGAATCGTACTATGTAGAGCACATGTGAGTAGACGAGGGTGCAGCGGGTGTTGCTATAGAAAGATTAGTGTTCAGTCGGAAGGAATAAACACTTGCCCATGGTCGTCGGCAGTGTTTTCTCTTGGGAATGCAAACCATTGCTGCATCGCGGCTTAGGGAGAACGAGAGCACTGTTCTGGCTTAGGTGAGATTAAGTGCTGTTGTGGCTTAAGGGGGGCAAGTGCCCCTTTTCCACTTCTCTACTGACGCCCGTGCGCTTCCCCTTTTTCTAATTTATCCACGACACTTCAAAACTTCCTCTATATATATTAACCACAGGTGCGGTAGTGAATACGTCCTGCATACGTCCAAATTGGTCTGGCGGCTAAAACGCTAAAAATAAATGGAAAATTAAAGCTAGAGCTATTTGAATCGGCAAGGTGTTGCTGCCAGTGCGTGAATTGAATGCAGCTTTCAAACCTTAGGCGAAAAAGATGTTGAACAGGACAGGGTTGTTGAACAACGATTCACATCCATTGCCGTGAGCCGCGATTGTAATACGAGCGTAATACGAGAGCCGCGCGTGACGCGGGCGTCGCACGGCCACTCTCGATCGCTATCAAGCTTGATCTAGTTGAAGACTACAAAGCTTTAACTACTTAACTCACACAGTTAACGAATGAACCCAACACGATGAAAATATTCTATCCCTAAGTGGCTCGATAGTGATCAAGAGTGAAAAATTGTTTTATATAGGCAAATGGGAAAAACAGTGCAAATGAAGCCGAAGCTAATGTGTGACCTACCTTAAATATACATATGTATCACTAGTTCAACAAGCTGACGCACTTTTTTCATTATTGCATACCAAAAACGGAAACATAAAATCAAGACTTCCAGGCGTGACAAGAGCAACTGAGTTTTTCTCGTACCTTCATAATGATTAGAAAGAAAAGAAAGCGAAGAAAATAAATAAAGCAACGCTGGTACTATGAAGTGCAAGCGCTGCTCCTACGCGGGGGGTGAGTGGCTTTCCCGCAAAACCTTTGAACCCAAGATGTTGTACCTAGGCGCAACTCTGCTACCTAAAGGTAGCAGAGTTGCGTATATACAGTAACTCTAGGCGAGGCACGCGCTCATTGCGCCATCTTGCTGCTAATGCTGAAAACATGGTAATTCCCCTTTAGTCGCGTCAGTAGAGGTAAGTGGTAGATATGAATAATTTGCCGTTTGAACGTTGAAGGACGTGCTCTTTGGTGGCTCAGCGGTTAACGCCTCACATACACGAAACAGAGGTCGCACGTCGTTTGATTCCGTGCGCCGGAGTGATGTCTCTTATGTTTTCACACACACACACACACACACACACACACACACACACACACACATACACACACTCACACACACACACACACACACACATACATATATATATATATATATATATATATATATATATATAGGCAGGCATGGTGGTTGGGTGGCCGTGGCGTTGCATATAGTCCAGTAGGTCCTCCGTGAGCGGTCACAACGTGGTTTATTTCGACGTTTCGGCCTAGAGTCTGGCCTTCATCAGGCCAGACTCTAGGATGGCCTTCATCAGGCCAGCCTGATGAAGGCCAGACTCTAGGCCGAAACGTCGAAATAAACCACGTTGTGACCGCTCAAGGAGAATCTACTGGACTATATATATATATATATATATATATATATATATATATATTGCTACCCATGCTTACTAATGCCCACAATATATATATACGCTGGTGGCAACATCCAGCCGAGAGTGTCCTTACAAAACTATCACAA
>NW_027465490.1:20000-25366 GCF_043290135.1 Rhipicephalus microplus | reverse complement strand
GTTAGGGGCTGGTTGTCGGACGGTGCCGTTTTACCACGATATCGAGGTGTGTTCCGTGTCGTCCTCGGGCGATTCAGATGCGAAAGCGCCGAAGACGCGGGCGTGACCCGTCGTCTGGCGGCTTTGCAGTCTCGGCTCCGTTGCTAGTTCCGGCCGGTCCACCGACAGTGCAGCGGGCTTGGGCAACCCGCACGGCGCGACCGAGTCGATGCAACGAAAAAGAGCGAGCATGAACGTGCTTCTTGCCGCACGGCTCCCACTCGTCTTTCGGGAAGGTTGTGCCGTAGCGAGCTCGAACGCCGTCATCTCGGAGTGCAAAATAAGCGTGTTGGGGCGCCTGAAGGTGGCCTCCGCCGCACACAGACTGCGTCCGGCCCGCCGAGGGCGAGGACGGACGCGCAGTCGAACGATTACCTGGTTGATCCTGCCAGTAATCATATGCTTGTCTCAAAGATTAAGCCATGCATGTCTAAGTACATGCCGAAATAAGGCGAAACCGCGAATGGCTCATTAAATCAGTTATGGTTCCTTAGATCGTTTCTTCCTACTTGGATAACTGTGGCAATTCTAGAGCTAATACATGCAGTGAGCCTGGAGCCCTTTGGGTAACGGGTGCTTTTATTAGACCAAGATCGATCGGGTTTCGGCCCGTATTGTGTGGTGACTCTGGATAACTTTGTGCTGATCGCATGGCCACGAGCCGGCGACGTTTCTTTCAAGTGTCTGCCTTATCAACTTTCGATGGTAGGTTACTTGCTTACCATGGTTGTTACGGGTAACGGAGAATCAGGGTTCGATTCCGGAGAGGGAGCCTGAGAAACGGCTACCACATCCAAGGAAGGCAGCAGGCGCGCAAATTACCCACTCCCGGCACGGGGAGGTAGTGACGAAAAATAACAATACGGGACTCTTTTGAGGCCCCGTAATTGAAATGAGTACACTCTAAATCCTTTAACGAGGATCAATTGGAGGGCAAGTCTGGTGCCAGCAGCCGCGGTAATTCCAGCTCCAATAGCGTATACTAAAGCTGCTGCGGTTAAAAAGCTCGTAGTTGGATCTCAGTTCCAGACGAGTAGTGCATCTACCCGATGCGACGGCTCGGACTGAACATCATGCCGGTTCTTTCTTGGTGCACTTCATTGTGTGCCTCGAGATGGCCGGTGCTTTTACTTTGAAAAAATTAGAGTGCTCAACGCAGGCGAGTCGCCTGAATAAACTTGCATGGAATAATAGAACAAGACCTCGTTTCTGTTCTGTTGGTTTTTGGAATACGAGGTAATGATTAAGAGGGACGGACGGGGGCATTCGTATTGCGGCGCTAGAGGTGAAATTCTTGGACCGTCGCAAGACGAACTACTGCGAAAGCATTTGCCAAGAATGTTTTCATTGATCAAGAACGAAAGTCAGAGGTTCGAAGGCGATCAGATACCGCCCTAGTTCTGACCATAAACGATGCCAACCAGCGATCCGCCTGAGTTACTCAAATGACTCGGCGGGCAGCTTCCGGGAAACCAAAGTATTTGGGTTCCGGGGGAAGTATGGTTGCAAAGCTGAAACTTAAAGGAATTGACGGAAGGGCACCACCAGGAGTGGAGCCTGCGGCTTAATTTGACTCAACACGGGAAAACTTACCCGGCCCGGACACTGGGAGGATTGACAGATTGAGAGCTCTTTCTTGATTCGGTGGATGGTGGTGCATGGCCGTTCTTAGTTGGTGGAGCGATTTGTCTGGTTAATTCCGATAACGAACGAGACTCTAGCCTATTAAATAGGTGCGGGGTTCCCAGCACCTTACAACCTTCTTAGAGGGACAAGCGGCTCCTAGCCGCACGAAACAGAGCAATAACAGGTCTGTGATGCCCTTAGATGTCCGGGGCCGCACGCGCGCTACACTGAAGGAAGCAGCGTGTCTTTATCCCTGTCTGAAAAGACTGGGTAACCCGTGGAACTTCTTTCGTGATTGGGATAGGGGCTTGCAATTGTTCCCCTTGAACGAGGAATTCCCAGTAAGCGCGAGTCATAAGCTCGCGTTGATTACGTCCCTGCCCTTTGTACACACCGCCCGTCGCTACTACCGATTGAATGATTTAGTGAGGTCTTCGGACCGATGTCCGGCGCGGCCTTTCGGTTGCGCCGGTCTGTTGGAAAGATGACCAAACTTGATCATTTAGAGGAAGTAAAAGTCGTAACAAGGTTTCCGTAGGTGAACCTGCGGAAGGATCATTAACGGATTGTGAAGGGTGAGCGCCTCAGCTGCGTCTGCGCCCGACACTTTCTGCCGCTGACCCCGTTTGGACGCGGGGTCGGCTTTTCCCCACGGGGCTGCCTGAATGTGGAGCGGCACCCCGTGACAAATTGTTGCGCCCAGCGGACGCCAACACCGCGACCTTGGACGGTCGGCCAGGTGGCGGACGCGGGTACAAACGGCGCAACGCACTCATAGGTCGGCTTTCGACCCGCCACTGCACCGTGGCTCGAAGCGCTCGAAATGCGCGACCCGACCGCTGCGGGACCGCCTAGTACTGTAAACAGGAGCGGCGGAGCGCGAACGGCGAGTCGTGGTTACGTCGGTAGAAGGCGAGGCTGCGCGTTCCCGAAACGCCAGCCGAGTGCCCTCCCGACCGTTCGAGCGTGCAAGAACGAGACCCGACAATCGCGCGGCGACTGCCAAGTACGAGAGGAACGGCACAAGCGTCGGCGGTCGGTCAAGGAACTGGCGATGTGACGGGTCCGCTGTGCACCAGTGCATACCGTCCCGCCGTCCGCGGCAAGCGCCTCCGCGTCCTCGGGTGACGGAGGCTGCCGGTCGGTTCTTGCAGGCGAGGGATCTCGCTGGCACCGGTTCGCGTTGACGCGCGGCCGGTCATGGCACGGCGATGCGACGGCCGAGGTGCGCAGTACTCGATGGAGGAACCGCACGCTCCGATGACCGTCCCGCCCTCCGCGGCGTATGCGTACCGACCGTAATGGTTGCAGCAGCGCCGGCCGGCTTTTGAATTCGCCACACGAAACCGGTGCGAGATCGCGGTTAGGGGAGCGTCGACGTTGCCAGGCGTTTTGCTTGCTGCCGAGGGAAAGGCGGCACGGCCACGTCGCGCTCGTCGCGATTAGCGGGTCTGCGCGCTTTGGGAAGGTGCCGCAACGACTTGCCGAAAGAGGAAGCACGGAAGAACGAGGGACTTGGACGTCCCGACAATTGAACGCACTTGCGGCCAGGCCCTTGCTGGCTTCGTTCTTCCGCCTCGAGTAGGCTCGTACGCGGCTCCGGCGCCGAAAGTGGTCCTTGGCACCGACTTCGGTGGACGTGGGAAGTGCCGCGCAAGTACGGCGCGCCTGGCTCCACCTGTTGGCTAAAGTAGGCAGCCGGATCGGCATTTTGGTGTGCGGTGGCAAACCGTGGATGCGAAAAAAGCTTGTGCGATTTCGTGGAACAAAAAGCGGGGGTCCCCCTTTTTATGCGGAGGAGACCGACCCGCCCGCCGTGGTGAACCGCGACGCCACGGTAAAAACGGGAGAGGCTTGTCGATGGGACCGTGCATCCCGCGCTCCACGGAGGCCGGGAGGCGGCCGCCCGAGGAAATGTGTAGCCGTCGAGGCCCGCATCTGCGTGCACTCTTATCCAAATGGGTGTACCGCAGGCATTTTCTGGTTAGGCGGGCCAATGAGAGCGAGCACACAACGATACCTACGGGTCCGGCTTGGAGAACCGGCTTCGACGCCTCCCGAGTATTTATAGAGGGGTGGACCACGAAAGCACTCGCAAGTAGCGGAAGCGAAACGCCGTCCGAAACACACCGTTTGCTCGATTTGCGGCAGCCGAAAAAGGCGCGGCAGAGTTTTGGAGTCCAAGCGTGCGCTGAAAAGCGCCCTTCTTGGCCACTGTTTGGCCGAGTGCCAGAAACGTTTGGTTTTGACTGTACGGAATTGAACAAACACTTTTTCACGACTCTAAGCGGTGGATCACTCGGTTCTCGGGTCGATGAAGAACGCAGCCAGCTGCGAGACTTGGTGTGAATTGCAGGACACACTGAGCACTGATTCTTTGAACGCACATTGCGGCCTTGGGTCTTCCCTTGGCTTCGTCTGTCTGAGGGTCGGATCACATATCAAGAGAGCCTTCGGCGCACAAGGGAACGTGAGCCGTCGACTCGTTTTGACCGCGTCGGCAACACGGACAGCACGCTGAACACCTCACAGCGAGCGCCAACAGCGGCCACTCAAGGGCGAGACGGTGGCGACCGTCGTGCCAGAGCCCAACCGAAACGGGGGCGACCGACTGCATTGAGGATGTGGCACCTCGTTGAGACCGCCGCAGGACTTCGAGTCGGAAGGAAGCCTGCAGGGAAAGTGCGGTCGAGGTTGCGTACTCCTCTCTGCGACCGGGCGCGCAAGAGCTGCGAGAGCCACGGACGCGCAACTTTAACGCACGGTAAACACGAGGAGCGAAAGCCGGCCAGCAAAGCTTCTCCAGCCGTGCGCAAAGTGCGCGAGATCGCAGCCTTGCGTTGCGCTTGTTGCCCTCGAAGTAAGCAGGGTGTCCCGTAGACCGGGCGCTCGAACACGCTGCGGGGCCGTGCCTCCTCCAGGCTTTGCCGCGCGAACAGGGAACGTTCGCGCGCAAAGCGCAGGGAGGTGAGGAGGCTGCGCCCGACGTTTGCGGTTCGCTGCGTACGCGGTTGATGCGGAGAGCACGGCGCGACGACTTGCCGCGAAGCGGAAAAAGTCTCCCGCACGAGTTGGCGAAACGTTGGCGAAGCTTAAGGCGTTCTCGTCGTAGTCCGCCGTCGGTCTAAGTGCTTCGCAGTTCCCGTCCCGTTCAAAAAACTGGGCCACTCCAGTTGGGGCGGGGGCGACGCTACACGAGACGATGCCTCTCGCCAGGCTGCGTGGCTGCCCTTGCGGCGGCGGCGACTGGCCTCGGCGGTGTTTGGGCTTTCGACACGGTCGTTTATCACGCAACTGCTCGGACGACGCACGCGCGCAGCGGAATGCCGCTTGCCAGCCTTGTGAAGATGTGACCCTGTACAGGGTTGCGGGCGCACTTGGTAGGGCGTCGTACTCGGTTCGCGATGGGTTTACGAACGTGTCCCGTCACTTCCACGTCACACCGGTTGTGCGCCGCACGCGTGCAGCGGGGGAAGCCGATTGCCAGCCTTGTGAAGAAGTGGCCCTGTACAGGGTTGCGGGCGCACTTGGTAGGGCGAGCGCACGCGGTCGTGCAGGAAGTTGATGGAAGCGAATGTATCCGCTGTCGACCTCAGATCAGGCGAGACAACCCGCTGAATTTAAGCATATCACTAAGCGGAGGAAAAGAAACCAACAGGGATTCCCCGAGTAGCTGCGAGCGAAACGGGACCGAGCCCAGC
>NW_027465490.1:0-15000 GCF_043290135.1 Rhipicephalus microplus | reverse complement strand
GTGTCGTAGCACGATGCACACTGCTGTTCGTGTGGAACAAACGTGACTACCGTGCTGTACGGTGGAGTTCTGTGCGCAAAAGCGGCGGGTGTGTTTCTAAGCACCACAGCGTTGTGTCAAAAAAGAGGTGCCTGAGAGAAACGCATGCGACTGCCGTGCTTTGCGGCATAGCACCGTGCGCAAAAACGGTGCGCATGCAAGAGGTGTCAGAGCTAGCGAACTTTTGCCACGAGCAACAGGTCACTAAAAGCCTATAGATGACGGTGTTGGAGGAAAAGAAAAATATCGAGAAAGCACTGCGGTGTGCCGTGCGTAGGGACGGGCGCGCGTGCCACATGCCGCCGAAATATGGGTGTCGGAGAAAACAGAGTGCCGCGCGTAACGAGGGGCGCGCGTGTTACAGAGAGATATGCCCAAACGCATGAAAGTGTACGCAGGTGTCCTAAGGCAGTTTTTTTTTTTTTTCCTCATTTTGATGTCGCCCCGGCTGACGTGGTTTTCGTTTTTCCGTGCCGCCCCGGCTGACGCGGTTTTCGTTTTTCCGTGCCGCCCCGGCTGACGCAGTTTTTGCGCCGCCCCGGCTGACGCGGTTTTCGCGCCGCCCCGGCTGACGCGGTTCCGACTTTGCACTTTTTGGCTCACCCCGGCTGGCGGCCCACTCACTCGATCGCCAGGTCTGTTTGCCCCGGTGGTTCCACCGCCAGGCTTAAGCGCGAACTTTTTTTGTTTGTTTTCTTTTGATTAAGCGCAAGCTTTTTTCTTTGTTTTCTTTTGATTAAGCGCGGGCTTTTTTCTTTGTTTTTTTTGCATTCGCCCCGGCAGACGCGGTTTTTGCGCCGCCCCGGCTGACGCGGTTTTTGCCGCCCCGGCTGACGCAGTTCGGACTTAGCACTTTTCGGCTGTGCCTGGCTGGCGGCCCACTCACTCGATCGCCATGTCTGTTTGCCACAGTTTTCCCGGTGGTGCCGCACCCGGGCTCGCCCCGGCTGACGCGGTTTCGTGCCGCCCCGGCAGACGCGGTTTTCGCGCCGCCCCGGCTGACGCGGTTTCGTGCCGCCCCGGCAGACGCGGTTTTTTGCCGCCCCGGCAGACGCGTTTTTTTTTTCTTTCGCCCCGGCTGACGCAGTTTTCGCGCCGCCCCGGCAGACGCGGTTTTCGCGCCGCCCCGGCAGACGCGGTTTTTTGCGCCGCCCCGGCTGACGCAGTTCGGACTTGGCACTTTTTGGCTGAGCCTGGCTGGCGGCCCACTCACTCGATCGCCATGTCTGTTTGCCACAGTTTTCCCGGTGGTGCCGCACCCGGGCTCGCCCCGGCTGACGCAGTTTTCGCGCCGCCCCGGCTGACGCGGTTTCGTGCCGCCCCGGCAGACGCGGTTTTTTGCGCCGCCCCGGCTGACGCGGTTTTTTGCCGCCCCGGCTGACGCAGTTCGGACTTGGCACTTTTCGGCTGTGCCTGGCTGGCGGCCCACTCACTCGATCGCCATGTCTGTTTGCCACAGTTTTCCCGGTGGTGCCGCACCCGGGCTCGCCCCGGCAGACGCGTTTTTTTTTTTTCTTTCGCCCCGGCTGACGCAGTTTTCGCGCCGCCCCGGCTGACGCGGTTTCGTGCCGCCCCGGCAGACGCGGTTTTTTGCGCCGCCCCGGCTGACGCGGTTTTTGCCGCCCCGGCTGACGCAGTTCGGACTTAGCACTTTTTGGCTGAGCCTGGCTGGTGGCCCACTCACTCGATCGCCATGTCTGTTAGCCACAGTTTTCCCGGTGGTGCCGCACCCGGGCTCGCCCCGGCTGACGCAGTTTTCGCGCCGCCCCGGCTGACGCGGTTTCGTGCCGCCCCGGCAGACGCGGTTTTCGCGCCGCCCCGGCTGACGCGGTTTTTGCCGCCCCGGCTGACGCAGTTCGGACTTAGCACTTTTCGGCTGTGCCTGGCTGGCGGCCCACTCACTCGATCGCCATGTCTGTTTGCCACAGTTTTCCCGGTGGTGCCGCACCCGGGCTCGCCCCGGCTGACGCAGTTTTCGCGCCGCCCCGGCTGACGCGGTTTCGTGCCGCCCCGGCAGACGCGGTTTTCGCGCCGCCCCGGCTGACGCGGTTTCGTGCCGCCCCGGCAGACGCGGTTTTTTGCCGCCCCAGCTGACGCAGTTCGGACTTAGCACTTTTTGGCTGAGCCTTGCTGGCGGCCCACTCACTCGATCGCCATGTCTGTTTGCCACAGTTTTCCCGGTGGTGCCGCACCCGGGCTCGCCCCGGCAGACGCGTTTTTTTTTTTCTTTCGCCCCGGCTGACGCAGTTTTCGCGCCGCCCCGGCAGACGCGGTTTTCGCGCCGCCCCGGCAGACGCGGTTTTTTGCGCCGCCCCGGCTGACGCGGTTTTTTGCCGCCCCGGCTGACGCAGTTCGGACTTGGCACTTTTTGGCTGAGCCTGGCTGGCGGCCCACTCACTCGATCGCCATGTCTGTTTGCCACAGTTTTCCCGGTGGTGCCGCACCCGGGCTCGCCCCGGCTGACGCAGTTTTCGCGCCGCCCCGGCAGACGCGGTTTCGTGCCGCCCCGGCAGACGCGGTTTTTTGCGCCGCCCCGGCTGACGCGGTTTTTTGCCGCCCCGGCTGACACGGTTCGGACTTTGCACTTTTCGGCTGTGCCTGGCTGGCGGCCCACTCACTCGATCGCCATGTCTGTTTGCCACAGTTTTCCCGGTGGTGCCGCACCCGGGCTCGCCCCGGCAGACGCGTTTTTTTTTTTTTTTCTTTCGCCCCGGCTGACGCAGTTTTCGCGCCGCCCCGGCTGACGCGGTTTCGTGCCGCCCCGGCAGACGCGGTTTTTTGCGCCGCCCCGGCTGACGTGGTTTTTGCCGCCCCGGCTGACGCAGTTCGGACTTTGCACTTTTTGGCTGAGCCTGGCTGGCGGCCCACTCACTCGATCGCCATGTCTGTTTGCCACAGTTTTCCCGGTGGTGCCGCACCCGGGCTCGCCCCGGCAGACGCGTTTTTTTTTTTTCCTTCGCCCCGGCAGACGTGGTTCCCCCCCCCCCCTCCGTCTTTCTTTTTGTTTTTTTTTTTCGCCGCGGCTGAAGTGGATTTTTCGGTGCCTCGACGCCCCGGTAGTCGCGGTTTTTCCGTTTCCGCACGGCCCCGGCTGACGCTGCTCGGTCACAGTCGCCTTTTGTGGTGATTGCAGACTTCTTGAGCGCGGGTGTTTTTTTTTTTTGTTGTTGTTGTTGTTTTATTACGCATTCGCTCCAGCAGACGCTGTTTAGACTTTTTGTTTCCTCTTTTATCCTGCGACGAGGTGACGAGGTTTATTCGGTGCCCCGCCGCCCCGGCTGAAGTGATTTTTCCTGTCCCGTGCCGCCCCGGCTGACGCGGTTGGGACTTCGCGTTTGTTCGGCCGCCACGGGTTTTGGCGCACTCGCTCGGTTGCTTGTTGTTGCCACTTGTTGCGAACCCAGGTTTCTTGAGCGAGCGCGGGCGTTTTTTCTTCCTTTCTTTCTTTGTTCTATGTGTTAGCGAATCGGCCTTTAATATCACACGAGGACTCACAACCAACAATTTTCAGTTTGAAGTGTAAAAAATCTGCAGGTGTTGACGTAACTGACTTGCCCCGTACCCTTGAGTACATCCATGAAGTTCTCGTAGTACTACTAAATCGCATTATTCCAAGTGGAGAAATTCCCATAAACTTGCAAACCTCTACACGAAAATCGGTGCGCGTGATAAAGTTGAAAATTATCGTCCGATATCAAATGTGCCTTCTATAACACAAATTCTAGGAAAAAAAAAAAAAAAAAACTTGTTCGCCGTTTTCTGCGCCGTGACTGGCAGCACTCCGGCGAAGCGAAACGGGGTCGATTCGAGCACGATATCGGCGTCTTTCGACGTGCTCGCCGGCGACCGTCGCACGAGTACGTCGCACGAGCGCGTCTGCCGGGGCGCCGTTTGCGAAGCCGACGCAAAAGTGGGAACCGCCGCTCGGATGATCGCCGCTTTCGGCAGAGTGAGTGTTGGCACTCCGGGGAAGCGAAACAGCGTGAATGCGCCCACGAAATCGGCGTATTTTGAAGTGCCCGCCGGCGACCGTCGCACGAGTACGGTAAACCGCGTCAGCCGGGGCGTAGTTCGGGACGCCGACGAAAAAGTGGGAAGCGCAACTCGGATCTTCGCCGTTTTTGCAGGAGTGAGTGGCGGCCCTCCTGCGAGACCAAGAAGCATCGATTCGTGCACGAATTCGGCGCCTTTCGACGTGATCGCCGGCGACCGTCGCTCGAGTAGGGCAAACCGCGTCTGCCGGGGCGGGCTTCGGGACGCCGATGCGAAAGTGGGAAACGCTGCTCGGATGTTCGCCGTTTTTGGCCGAGTGAGTGCTGGCACACGGGCGAAGCCAAACGGGGCCGATTACGGCACGATATCGGCGTCTTTCGACGTGCCCGCCGGCGACCGTCGCACGAGTACGGTAAACCGCGTCAGCCCGGGCGGAGTTCGGGACGCCGATGCGAAAGTGGAGAACGCCGCTCGGATCTTCGCCGTTTTTGGAGGAGTGAGTGGCGGCACTCCGGAGAAGCCAGGGAGCGCCAATTAGCGCACGATATCGGCGTCTTTCGACGCGCTCGCCGGCGACCGTCGCACGAGTAGGGCAAACCGCGTCTGCCGGGGCGGGGTTTACGACGCCGACGCAAAAGTGGGAACCGCCGCTCGGATGTTGGCCGTTTTTGGCAGAGTGAGTGCTGGCACTCCGGCGACGCGAAAGAGCGCGAATGCGCCCACGAAAGTGGCGTATTTGGACGTGCGTGACGGCGACCGCTGCAGGAGTACGAAAAACCACGTCAGCCGGGGCGAGCGACACACGGCGGTCTGGGTGCTTATCGCTGCTATTATAGGGGCACCCCGGCAGACGCAGAAAAAAAAAAAAAAATTTTCGACCTTCTTTTTTGCTGGTCGAGCTCGGGTAACCCAGGTCGCAATGGGAGCCGCGCACGAAAGCGGCGTCGCGAGACGCGTTCGCGGTCGCTAGTCGCACGAGCTCGGCAACCGCGTCAGCCGGCGCGGAGTTCGGGATGCCGACGGCTAAGTGGGTACCGCTGCTCGGATGTTCGCCGTTTTTGGCCGAGTGAGTGCTGGCACTCCGGTGAAGCCAAGGAGCGCCAATTCGTGCACGATATCGGCGTCTTTCGACGTGCCCGCCGGCCACCGCCGCACGAGTACGGCAAACCGCGTCTGCCGGGGCGGGGTTCGCGACGCGTACGCAATAGTGGGAACCGTCGCTCGGATGTTCGTCGTCTTTGGCCGAGCGAGTGCTGGCACTCCGGCGAAGCGAAACGGGGCCGATTCGGGCACGATATCGGCGTATTTCGACGTGCTCGCCGGCGACCGTCGCACGAGTACGGCAAAGCGCGTCTGCCGGGGCGAGGTTTGCGACGCCGACGAAAAAGTGGGAAGCGCCGCTCGGATCTTCGCCGTTTTTGCAGGAGTGAGTGGCGGCCCTCCTGCGAGACCAAGAAGCATCGACTCGCGCACGATATCGGTGTCTTTCGACGTGCCCGCCGGCCACCGCCGCACGAGTACGGCAAACCGCGTATGCCGGGGCGGGGTTGGCGACGCCGACGCAAAAGTGGGAACCGCCACTAGGATGTTCGCCGTTTTTGGCAGAGTGAGTGCTGGCACTCCGGCGAAGCGAAAGAGCGCGAATGCGCCCACGAAAGTGGCGTGTTTGGACGTGCTTGACGACGACCACCGCAGGAAAACGAAAAACCACGTCAGCCGGGGCGAGCGACCCATGGCGGTCTGGGTGCTTATCGCTGCTATTATAGGGGCACCCCGGCAGACGCAAAAAAAAAAAAAAAATTTTTTTCGACATTCTTTTTTGCTCGTCGACCTCGGGTGACCCAGGTCGCAGTGGGAGCCGCGCACGAAAGCGGCGTCGCGAGACGGCTTCGCGGTCGCTAGTCGCACGAGCTCGGCAACCGCGTCTGCCGGGGCGGAGTTCGGGACGCCGACGGCTAAGTGGGAACCGCCGCTCGGATGTTCGCCGTTTGTGGCCGAGTGAGTGCTGGCACTCCGGCGAAGCCAAACGGGGCCGATTCCGGCACGATATCGGCGTCTTTCTACGTGCTCGCCGGCGACCGTCGCACGAGTACGGCAAAGTGCGTCTGCCGGGGCGGGGTTTGCGACGCGTACGCAATAGTGAGAACCGTCGCTCGGATGTTCGTCGTCTTTCGCCGAGCCAGTGCTGGCAATCCGGCGAAGCCGAACGGAGCCGATTCGGGCACGATATCGGCGTCTTTCCACGTGCTCGCCGGCGACCGTCGCACGAGTACGGTAAACCGCGTCAGCCGGGGCGGAGTTCGGGACGCCGATGCGAAAGTGGGAAGCGCCGCTCGGATCTTCGCCGTTTTTGGAGGAGTCAGTGGCGGCACTCCGGTGAAGCCAAGGTGCGCCAATTCGCGCACGATATCGGCGTCTTTCGACGTGCCCGCCGGCCACCGTCGCACGAGTACGGCAAACCTCGTCTGCCGGGGCGGGGTTTGCGACGCCGACGCAAAAGTGGGAACCGCCGCTCGGATGTTCGCCGTTTTTGGCAGAGTGAGTGCTGGCACTCCGGCGAAGCGAAAGAGCGCGAATGCGCCCACGAAAGTGGCGTGTTTGGACGTGCTTGACGACGACCACCGCAGGAAAACGAAAAACCACGTCAGCCGGGGCGAGCGACCCATGGCGGTCTGGGTGCTTATCGCTGCTATTATAGGGGCACCCCGGCAGACGCAAAAAAAAAAAAAATTTTTTTCGACATTCTTTTTTGCTCGTCGACCTCGGGTGACCCAGGTCGCAGTGGGAGCCGCGCACGAAAGCGGCGTCGCGAGACGGCTTCGCGGTCGCTAGTCGCACGAGCTCGGCAACCGCGTCTGCCGGGGCGGAGTTCGGGACGCCGACGGCTAAGTGGGAACCGCCGCTCGGATGTTCGCCGTTTGTGGCCGAGTGAGTGCTGGCACTCCGGCGAAGCCAAACGGGGCCGATTCCGGCACGATATCGGCGTCTTTCTACGTGCTCGCCGGCGACCGTCGCACGAGTACGGCAAAGTGCGTCTGCCGGGGCGGGGTTTGCGACGCGTACGCAATAGTGAGAACCGTCGCTCGGATGTTCGTCGTCTTTCGCCGAGCCAGTGCTGGCACTCCGGCGAAGCCGAACGGAGCCGATTCGGGCACGATATCGGCGTCTTTCCACGTGCTCGCCGGCGACCGTCGCACGAGTACGGTAAACCGCGTCAGCCGGGGCGGAGTTCGGGACGCCGATGCGAAAGTGGGAAGCGCCGCTCGGATCTTCGCCGTTTTTGGAGGAGTCAGTGGCGGCACTCCGGTGAAGCCAAGGTGCGCCAATTCGCGCACGATATCGGCGTCTTTCGACGTGCCCGCCGGCCACCGTCGCACGAGTACGGCAAACCTCGTCTGCCGGGGCGGGGTTTGCGACGCCGACGCAAAAGTGGGAACCGCCGCTCGGATGTTCGCCGTTTTTGGCAGAGTGAGTGCTGGCACTCCGGCGAAGCGAAAGAGCGTGAATGCGCCCACGAAAGTAGCGTATTTGGACGTGCTTGACGGCGACCGCCGCAGGAGTACGAAAAACCACGTCAGCCGGGGCGAGCGACCCACGGCGGTCTGGGTGCTTATCGCTGCTATTATAGGGGCACCCCGGCAGACGCAGAAAGAAAAAAAAAAATGGGGACATGGCGTGCGTCACCGTGCGGCTTCGCAGCGTTGCCGAAGTCGCCGAGCCCTTCGACTGAGCCGAACGGCGGACAGGGAACGTTGGTCGGCCGTTCTAACCTGTCGGTGCCACGCCGAGACGTCGTTAAGGAAAACCGCGTCGTGGGCCTCTACGACGCCGTCGAGTCGTTGTACGTTTGGTGTCCAGCGTGTCGGCGGCGAGTAGCGGACACGTCGTTCACGACTTCGGTCTTTCGCAGTCGACGCGAACTTGCGGAGAGTCGTGGTGCCTCACGTTTTCGGCAGAAACCGCGGCGGAATTTTCCCGTGCGTGCGCGCACGACCTCGGTGCTGTGCCGTCAGCGTAGTGTTGCACAAACTCGTGGCCTACCCAAGGTGCGGTACGTTTGCGGCCGTATCCTCGGTGGGAATTTCGTGAGTAGGGTCGCAAATTCTACGACCTCGGCGGGTTTGAGAGCGACGTAGACTTGTGGCACGCTCAACATGCCACACGTTTCGGGGCACACCCGCGGTGAAATTTTCTCGAGTACGCTCGTATTAGGGCCCAAGGAGGTCTGGGTACTTATCGCTGCTATTATGTGGGGGTTCTCGTGAGCGGCGTACGCGAAAGCGACCGGGTGTCTGATATGCGGCGGGCTTCGGCCTCGTCAAGCGTGTCCTCGGGTCTGCTCCAGGGGAATCCACGGCAGTCGTCTGCAGCCTCATCCGCTTGATGCGTTAGGGGCTGGTTGTCGGACGGTGCCGTTTTACCACGATATCGAGGTGTGTTCCGTGTCGTCCTCGGGCGATTCAGATGCGAAAGCGCCGAAGACGCGGGCGTGACCCGTCGTCTGGCGGCTTTGCAGTCTCGGCTCCGTTGCTAGTTCCGGCCGGTCCACCGACAGTGCAGCGGGCTTGGGCAACCCGCACGGCGCGACCGAGTCGATGCAACGAAAAAGAGCGAGCATGAACGTGCTTCTTGCCGCACGGCTCCCACTCGTCTTTCGGGAAGGTTGTGCCGTAGCGAGCTCGAACGCCGTCATCTCGGAGTGCAAAATAAGCGTGTTGGGGCGCCTGAAGGTGGCCTCCGCCGCACACAGACTGCGTCCGGCCCGCCGAGGGCGAGGACGGACGCGCAGTCGAACGATTACCTGGTTGATCCTGCCAGTAATCATATGCTTGTCTCAAAGATTAAGCCATGCATGTCTAAGTACATGCCGAAATAAGGCGAAACCGCGAATGGCTCATTAAATCAGTTATGGTTCCTTAGATCGTTTCTTCCTACTTGGATAACTGTGGCAATTCTAGAGCTAATACATGCAGTGAGCCTGGAGCCCTTTGGGTAACGGGTGCTTTTATTAGACCAAGATCGATCGGGTTTCGGCCCGTATTGTGTGGTGACTCTGGATAACTTTGTGCTGATCGCATGGCCACGAGCCGGCGACGTTTCTTTCAAGTGTCTGCCTTATCAACTTTCGATGGTAGGTTACTTGCTTACCATGGTTGTTACGGGTAACGGAGAATCAGGGTTCGATTCCGGAGAGGGAGCCTGAGAAACGGCTACCACATCCAAGGAAGGCAGCAGGCGCGCAAATTACCCACTCCCGGCACGGGGAGGTAGTGACGAAAAATAACAATACGGGACTCTTTTGAGGCCCCGTAATTGAAATGAGTACACTCTAAATCCTTTAACGAGGATCAATTGGAGGGCAAGTCTGGTGCCAGCAGCCGCGGTAATTCCAGCTCCAATAGCGTATACTAAAGCTGCTGCGGTTAAAAAGCTCGTAGTTGGATCTCAGTTCCAGACGAGTAGTGCATCTACCCGATGCGACGGCTCGGACTGAACATCATGCCGGTTCTTTCTTGGTGCACTTCATTGTGTGCCTCGAGATGGCCGGTGCTTTTACTTTGAAAAAATTAGAGTGCTCAACGCAGGCGAGTCGCCTGAATAAACTTGCATGGAATAATAGAACAAGACCTCGTTTCTGTTCTGTTGGTTTTTGGAATACGAGGTAATGATTAAGAGGGACGGACGGGGGCATTCGTATTGCGGCGCTAGAGGTGAAATTCTTGGACCGTCGCAAGACGAACTACTGCGAAAGCATTTGCCAAGAATGTTTTCATTGATCAAGAACGAAAGTCAGAGGTTCGAAGGCGATCAGATACCGCCCTAGTTCTGACCATAAACGATGCCAACCAGCGATCCGCCTGAGTTACTCAAATGACTCGGCGGGCAGCTTCCGGGAAACCAAAGTATTTGGGTTCCGGGGGAAGTATGGTTGCAAAGCTGAAACTTAAAGGAATTGACGGAAGGGCACCACCAGGAGTGGAGCCTGCGGCTTAATTTGACTCAACACGGGAAAACTTACCCGGCCCGGACACTGGGAGGATTGACAGATTGAGAGCTCTTTCTTGATTCGGTGGATGGTGGTGCATGGCCGTTCTTAGTTGGTGGAGCGATTTGTCTGGTTAATTCCGATAACGAACGAGACTCTAGCCTATTAAATAGGTGCGGGGTTCCCAGCACCTTACAACCTTCTTAGAGGGACAAGCGGCTCCTAGCCGCACGAAACAGAGCAATAACAGGTCTGTGATGCCCTTAGATGTCCGGGGCCGCACGCGCGCTACACTGAAGGAAGCAGCGTGTCTTTATCCCTGTCTGAAAAGACTGGGTAACCCGTGGAACTTCTTTCGTGATTGGGATAGGGGCTTGCAATTGTTCCCCTTGAACGAGGAATTCCCAGTAAGCGCGAGTCATAAGCTCGCGTTGATTACGTCCCTGCCCTTTGTACACACCGCCCGTCGCTACTACCGATTGAATGATTTAGTGAGGTCTTCGGACCGATGTCCGGCGCGGCCTTTCGGTTGCGCCGGTCTGTTGGAAAGATGACCAAACTTGATCATTTAGAGGAAGTAAAAGTCGTAACAAGGTTTCCGTAGGTGAACCTGCGGAAGGATCATTAACGGATTGTGAAGGGTGAGCGCCTCAGCTGCGTCTGCGCCCGACACTTTCTGCCGCTGACCCCGTTTGGACGCGGGGTCGGCTTTTCCCCACGGGGCTGCCTGAATGTGGAGCGGCACCCCGTGACAAATTGTTGCGCCCAGCGGACGCCAACACCGCGACCTTGGACGGTCGGCCAGGTGGCGGACGCGGGTACAAACGGCGCAACGCACTCATAGGTCGGCTTTCGACCCGCCACTGCACCGTGGCTCGAAGCGCTCGAAATGCGCGACCCGACCGCTGCGGGACCGCCTAGTACTGTAAACAGGAGCGGCGGAGCGCGAACGGCGAGTCGTGGTTACGTCGGTAGAAGGCGAGGCTGCGCGTTCCCGAAACGCCAGCCGAGTGCCCTCCCGACCGTTCGAGCGTGCAAGAACGAGACCCGACAATCGCGCGGCGACTGCCAAGTACGAGAGGAACGGCACAAGCGTCGGCGGTCGGTCAAGGAACTGGCGATGTGACGGGTCCGCTGTGCACCAGTGCATACCGTCCCGCCGTCCGCGGCAAGCGCCTCCGCGTCCTCGGGTGACGGAGGCTGCCGGTCGGTTCTTGCAGGCGAGGGATCTCGCTGGCACCGGTTCGCGTTGACGCGCGGCCGGTCATGGCACGGCGATGCGACGGCCGAGGTGCGCAGTACTCGATGGAGGAACCGCACGCTCCGATGACCGTCCCGCCCTCCGCGGCGTATGCGTACCGACCGTAATGGTTGCAGCAGCGCCGGCCGGCTTTTGAATTCGCCACACGAAACACGGTGCGAGATCGCGGTTAGGGGAGCGTCGACGTTGCCAGGCGTTTTGCTTGCTGCCGAGGGAAAGGCGGCACGGCCACGTCGCGCTCGTCGCGATTAGCGGGTCTGCGCGCTTTGGGAAGGTGCCGCAACGACTTGCCGAAAGAGGAAGCACGGAAGAACGAGGGACTTGGACGTCCCGACAATTGAACGCACTTGCGGCCAGGCCCTTGCTGGCTTCGTTCTTCCGCCTCGAGTAGGCTCGTACGCGGCTCCGGCGCCGAAAGTGGTCCTTGGCACCGACTTCGGTGGACGTGGGAAGTGCCGCGCAAGTACGGCGCGCCTGGCTCCACCTGTTGGCTAAAGTAGGCAGCCGGATCGGCATTTTGGTGTGCGGTGGCAAACCGTGGATGCGAAAAAAGCTTGTGCGATTTCGTGGAACAAAAAGCGGGGGTCCCCCTTTTTATGCGGAGGAGACCGACCCGCCCGCCGTGGTGAACCGCGACGCCACGGTAAAAACGGGAGAGGCTTGTCGATGGGACCGTGCATCCCGCGCTCCACGGAGGCCGGGAGGCGGCCGCCCGAGGAAATGTGTAGCCGTCGAGGCCCGCATCTGCGTGCACTCTTATCCAAATGGGTGTACCGCAGGCATTTTCTGGTTAGGCGGGCCAATGAGAGCGAGCACACAACGATACCTACGGGTCCGGCTTGGAGAACCGGCTTCGACGCCTCCCGAGTATTTATAGCGGGGTGGACCACGAAAGCACTCGCAAGTAGCGGAAGCGAAACGCCGTCCGAAACACACCGTTTGCTCGATTTGCGGCAGCCGAAAAAGGCGCGGCAGAGTTTTGGAGTCCAAGCGTGCGCTGAAAAGCGCCCTTCTTGGCCACTGTTTGGCCGAGTGCCAGAAACGTTTGGTTTTGACTGTACGGAATTGAACAAACACTTTTTCACGACTCTAAGCGGTGGATCACTCGGTTCTCGGGTCGATGAAGAACGCAGCCAGCTGCGAGACTTGGTGTGAATTGCAGGACACACTGAGCACTGATTCTTTGAACGCACATTGCGGCCTTGGGTCTTCCCTTGGCTTCGTCTGTCTGAGGGTCGGATCACATATCAAGAGAGCCTTCGGCGCACAAGGGAACGTGAGCCGTCGACTCGTTTTGACCGCGTCGGCAACACGGACAGCACGCTGAACACCTCACAGCGAGCGCCAACAGCGGCCACTCAAGGGCGAGACGGTGGCGACCGTCGTGCCAGAGCCCAACCGAAACGGGGGCGACCGACTGCATTGAGGATGTGGCACCTCGTTGAGACCGCCGCAGGACTTCGAGTCGGAAGGAAGCCTGCAGGGAAAGTGCGGTCGAGGTTGCGTACTCCTCTCTGCGACCGGGCGCGCAAGAGCTGCGAGAGCCACGGACGCGCAACTTTAACGCACGGTAAACACGAGGAGCGAAAGCCGGCCAGCAAAGCTTCTCCAGCCGTGCGCAAAGTGCGCGAGATCGCAGCCTTGCGTTGCGCTTGTTGCCCTCGAAGTAAGCAGGGTGTCCCGTAGACCGGGCGCTCGAACACGCTGCGGGGCCGTGCCTCCTCCAGGCTTTGCCGCGCGAACAGGGAACGTTCGCGCGCAAAGCGCAGGGAGGTGAGGAGGCTGCGCCCGACGTTTGCGGTTCGCTGCGTACGCGGTTGATGCGGAGAGCACGGCGCGACGACTTGCCGCGAAGCGGAAAAAGTCTCCCGCACGAGTTGGCGAAACGTTGGCGAAGCTTAAGGCGTTCTCGTCGTAGTCCGCCGTCGGTCTAAGTGCTTCGCAGTTCCCGTCCCGTTCAAAAAACTGGGCCACTCCAGTTGGGGCGGGGGCGACGCTACACGAGACGATGCCTCTCGCCAGGCTGCGTGGCTGCCCTTGCGGCGGCGGCGACTGGCCTCGGCGGTGTTTGGGCTTTCGACACGGTCGTTTATCACGCAACTGCTCGGACGACGCACGCGCGCAGCGGAATGCCGCTTGCCAGCCTTGTGAAGATGTGACCCTGTACAGGGTTGCGGGCGCACTTGGTAGGGCGTCGTACTCGGTTCGCGATGGGTTTACGAACGTGTCCCGTCACTTCCACGTCACACCGGTTGTGCGCCGCACGCGTGCAGCGGGGAAGCCGATTGCCAGCCTTGTGAAGAAGTGGCCCTGTACAGGGTTGCGGGCGCACTTGGTAGGGCGAGCGCACGCGGTCGTGCAGGAAGTTGATGGAAGCGAATGTATCCGCTGTCGACCTCAGATCAGGCGAGACAACCCGCTGAATTTAAGCATATCACTAAGCGGAGGAAAAGAAACCAACAGGGATTCCCCGAGTAGCTGCGAGCGAAACGGGACCGAGCCCAGCACCGAATCCCCCGTCCTTGCAGGCGGTCGGGAAATGTGGTGTATGGGAGGCGACGTTCTCGGGTGTTTGCGACGGTGCAAGTCCCCCTGACAGGGGCTTGTCCCAGAGTGGGTGCCAGGCCCGTCTCCGCCGTTGCGCGCCCGGGATGGAGCCTCCCGTGAGTCGGGTTGCTTGAGAGTGCAGCCCTAAGTGGGTGGTAAACTCCATCTAAGGCTAAATACGACCGAGAGACCGATAGTTCACAAGTACCGTGAGGGAAAGTTGAAAAGAACTTTGAAGAGAGAGTTCAAGAGTACGTGAAACCGCTTAGAGTAAAACGGGTGGGCCCTCGAAGCTCGAAAGCGGTGGGATTCAGTCTCCGGACGATCGCGGAGCCGGCGGCGTCAGGTAAACGGTCCCCTTCGGGGGACTGTTCCGGCTGCTGGCACGCAGACGCGGTCTCCGGGGTGCGCACTTCCCACCGCCGGTAGGACGCCGCGACGGACGCGGGTCAAAGGGAACAAGCACGACTTTGAGTCCGGCAGTGGAGGTGACCTGCCCGTCTCTTCGGAGACGGCACGCGGGAGTTATACCACGCCGTGCACGAAAAGTTCGTCACCCCGTCCAGGCCCCATGGGCTTCTCCCGGTTGTCGGGAGGCCCGAACGATGACGCCCTCCGGAAACGGAGCGGAGAACCCGCTGGGCAAGCTTGTCGTCTCCTGCTGTCCGGGTTGGTCCCGCGGCGGCGGGTTGGCCGGCGAGAAGCCTCTGCGAGCGGGGCTATTCTCCCGCGGAGGCGCTATCGTGGTTTGCGGCGAGTAGGTCGGTAACCCACCCGACCCGTCTTGAAACACGGACCAAGGAGTCTAACATGTGCGCGAGTCAATGGGTCTCCCGAAACCCAATGGCGCAATGAAACGTGAAGGCCCCTAGCGGGCTGCGTTGCGATCCCGGACCGCACAGGGGTCCGATAAAGGGCGCAGCAACGGCCCGTCCCAGGCGCTCACACGTCGCCGGGGCGGAGCGAGAGCGCACACGTTGGCACCCGAAAGATGGTGAACTATGCCCGGGCAGGACGAGGCCAGAGGAAACTCTGGTGGAGGTCCGAAGCGATTCTGACGTGCAAATCGATCGTCCGATCCGGGTATAGGGGCGAAAGACCAATCGAACCATCTAGTAGCTGGTTCCCTCCGAAGTTTCCCTCAGGATAGCTGGCGCTCGATGGGAGAGCAGTC